>NC_053424.1:65444708-65744708 GCF_007990345.1 Gossypium hirsutum | reverse complement strand
AAACGAGCTACCGGCCTTTGGCTGAGTTGATCTTTTGTGTATGTACATAAGGGTTGATAATGTGAAGCAAGTACGATATCGTAAATTTGTGCATATGAAATTATCCGTTTAGCTATATGAATGCTATACTTTTGTTGTGCTGGAATTCCTTGCTCAAAACTTACTAAGCATAAATTGCTTACTCCGTTTCATTGCTCCTCTGTTTTATAGATTTGGTTCTCCAGCTATCGGACTCGGGATCTTGAGGTCAAAGTCGCCCACACTATCAAAGCCCCCTTTTGGTACAATTTTGGTTGAACTTCGAAATGGCATGTATAGGACTACCCGTTTGTTGTGGGTCGTGGACCCTTTGGACTTGTATAAATTTTGGATAGCCATGCGAAAATGGCTTATATGTGTTTGAGTATATTGTTATAATCATTTGGTGTGGATATGCTTGACAAGGATTGGCCATGGGGATGGTTAATCACTTTCATAAATTGTGCTATTTATGCAAAAAGGGCTAGTTGAATCATGGAAACCATGAAATAGGTAAAGTCTACCTTAAAGGCAGATGCTGACAGCAGCAGTGATGTAGATTTGGAAAATCACTAAAAATAGTAGGAAGGAAATTAAATAGTGAATAAATTATGTAAACAAACCTTGATGAATCTACTTTCATAGGAAAGTAACGAAACAATCATACGGACAGTATGTTAAGAGATATTCAGGTTCTCGTGAGACAGGGCCAGAACGGTTTCTGGATTTCCTGTTCCGACTTTGGAAATTCATTATAAATTAACCAGAGATAATTAGGAGTCATACCATATATGGATAGATTCCTCTCTGAGTCTAGTTTCTATAGAAACAAACGGCATCAGTATTGAAGCCCTGTACAGGGAGATATTCAAGTCGTAATGCGCAAAGGTCAGGGTAGTCGATCCCTGTAACATGGGAGACTTTGACTAATAAACTGTACTAATTGGCCCGACCAAAAATTCTAGAAAAAAATGTGTAGATGGAAATATGAGTCTAATTTCAGGGAAAATTTACGGAACTGGATTCCGAGTTGTGAAACTCAAGATATGATTTTTAAAACGACTAGTACGCAGATTGGCAGTGTCTGGGAAATTTTTTTATAAGGGGCTTAAAGTCTGTTAACACCTCGTGTTCGACTCCGGTGTCGGTCTCGGGTTCGGGGTGTTACAGCTAAGGCCGAATATAACTTTTGCATGTTAATGAGCAATGCATGTGTTAAATTGATGGAAAGGGAGAGGATGCTTTACTAGTGTGTATATGTGTGTATTAGCCAAGTTTTGAACTTGAAACAAAAGGGTGTTTAGTCAATACAAGTGACCATACTTGTAGAATGTATTAAGTGTTGAAATCGGCCCCAAAATAGACATGCATATTCGGCCAAGGGGGAAAAATTAGCTAAAATGTTGAGTTTGATTCATGATTCCGTACATATGTGACTTTAATGTCTAATGTATAAATATGGGCTAAGTGCCTTGTGTTCCTCTTTTCGATGCTCAAATGATTAAATCAATTTATTTGTTTAATTAAGCTCAAGAGCAAAGGGGAACTAAATCCGATAAAGGGAAGGAAAAAGTGGTCGAATAGCTATCGGAATCGTTCGACAACACCCGAGGTAAGTTCTGGAGTAAAAGAGCTTAAATTATGATGTGATTAGATCATGTTTTAAGCAAATTAAAATCATGCTCTTTGTGTGGCTATTGAGCCGAATTTGCAAGAATGATAAATGTCTTGTGTTTGAGTTTTGCTAACGAAAACAAAATACGAATGGGCCATGATTTATGGTTAAATGTGCATGGTTATTTGAATGATGTCCGGGCTAAGTCCCGAAGGCTTTGTGCTAAGTGACCATATCCGGACTAAGATCCGAAGGCATTTGTGCGAGATACTAATTCCGGGCTAAGCCCGAAGGCATTTGTGCGAGATACTAATTCCGGGCTAAGCCCGAAGGCATTTGTGCGAGATACTAATTCCGGGCTAAGCCCGAAGGCATTTGTGCGAGTTACTAAATCCGGGTTAAGTCCCGAAGGCATTTGTGCGAATTACTATAACCGGGCTATGTCCCGAAGGCATTTGAACGAGGAGCTATATCCGGTTAAATTCCGAAGGTACGTGATTTGGGAATGAATGAACTTGCTGTAAAATTCCAGTTAATACTCTCGAAACATCCCAACATTGAGGTATGTTTCGTATGTGCTTGAATTTAGTTGAGCCCTTACAAATAAGTATTCGCTCAGTTGATAAACGAGCTACCGGCCTTTGGCTGAGTTGATCTTTTGTGTATGTACATAAGGGTTGATAATGTGAAGCAAGTACGATATCGTAAATTTGTGCATATGAAATTATCCGTTTAGCTATATGAATGCTATACTTTTGTTGTGCTGGAATTCCTTGCACAAAACTTACTAAGCATAAATTGCTTACTCCGTTTCATTGCTCCTCTGTTTTATAGATTTGGTTCTCCAGCTATCGGACTCGGGATCTTGAAGTCAAAGTCGCCCACACTATCAAAGCCCCCCTTTTGGTACAATTTTGGTTGAACTTCGAAATGGCATGTATAGGACTACCCGTTTGTTGTGGGTCGTGGACCCTTTGGACTTGTATAAATTTTGGATAGCCATGCGAAAATGGCTTATATGTGTTTGAGTATAATGTTATAATCATTTGGTGTGGATATGCTTGACAAGGATTGGCCACGGGGATGGTTAATCACTTTCATAAATTGTGCTATTTATGCAAAAAGGGCTAGTTGAATCATGGAAACCATGAAATAGGTAAAGTCTACCTTAAAGGTAGATGCTGACAGCAGCAGTGATGTAGATTTGGAAAATCACTAAAAATATTAGGAATAGAATTAAATAGTGAATAAATTATGTAAACAAACCTTGATGAATCTACTTTCATAGGAAAGTAACGAAACAATCATACGGACAGTATGTTAAGAGATATTCAGGTTCTCGTGAGACAGGGCCAGAACGGTTTCTGGATTCCCTGTTCCGACTTTGGAAATTCATTATAAATTAACCAGAGATAATTAGGAGTTATACTATATATCTATAGATTCCTCTCTGAGTCTAGTTTCTATAGAAACAAACGGCATCAGTATTGGAGCCCTGTACAAGGAGATATCCAAGTCATAATGCGCAAAGGTCAGGGTAGTCGATCCCTGTAACATGGGAGACTTTGACTAATAAACTGTACTAATTGGCACGACCAAAAATTCTAGAAAAAAATATGTAGATGGGCATATAAGTCTAGTTTCAGGTAAAAATAACGAAACTGATTTTTGAGTTGTGAAACTCAAGATATGATTTTAAAGCGACTAGTACGCAGATTGGCAGTGTCTGGGAAATATTTTTATAAGGGGTTTAAAGTCTGTTAACACCTCGTGTTCGACTCCGGTGTCGGTCTCGGGTTCGGGGTGTTACAATATACATGCCAAACTCATTAAATAACAATCAAACACAAGTCCACCTATACATGTCATTATAACCTTGGCTAAAACATCAAAAACTATCGATATAATCACTAGATACTGTGATAGATCTCTGACGAGCTTCCAAACCGATCGAGCTTCTGATTATCTATAAAACATAGGAAATAAAACTACGTAAGCATATAATTCTTAGTAAGTTCGTAAAACATGAACATAACTGTAACATCTCAAAATTGGGCTTAAATGGAACAGTGGTTGTGAAACCATGAATCCGAGATAGAAAAGTTTATTCCGATTAATTTTTATAATTTACCGAGTGATTAGATGCATGTGTTAGAGTATCGATAAAAAATTTTATAGCTAGCATGCTTAATTTACCTACTAGGGCTTAATTGCAAAAGTTGATAAATATGAGTTTTAGATGCTAAAGGATTAAATTAAAGAGTATAATTGAAATAGAGGTCCTTAAATGATAATTAGACCATTAGATTTTCATGGACAAAAATGGACATACATAGATAAAAATAACTAAAGTTTTAATGAAGTGTATTTTAGTCATTTGGTAACTAAAAGATTAAAAAAGGGAAAAAGATGGCAAAAATGTGCCCATCTTCTTCATTAGGCTGAAATTTCAAGGGTTCTTTAGAGCTAGGGTTTTGTCAAGCTTCCAAGCTTCATAATCAAGAAGAACGAAATTCAGGGTTAAACCGAGGAAAGAAAAAGGTTGAGGACTAAATCAAAATATTTGATCGTATTTTGTATCGAGGTAAGTTTGCGGTAAATAAATGCAATGTTTTATTATTTATAATTAATGATGTTATTTTTCAGCATCTATATACTTATTTTGTAAATTTATTCCTTGATGATTCAAGCAAGAATTGACGGAGAAATGATACGTAAAAGTCCCAGTTGAACCTTAGGAATGTGTAGGATACAAATGTCACGACATTAGGTTTAAGGATACCAAGTAAGACCATGCCAAGGCATGACATTGGTAAGTTTTACAAGACAAGGATATCATGTAAGACCATGTGAAGACATGGCATTGATAAACTACTAGATGGCAAAGATCCCATGTAAGACCATGTCAAGGCATGGCAATGGTGAGTTCATAAGGCAAGGATACCACGTAAGACCATGTCAAAACATGGAAATGGTAACTTTAAAAAGGAAAGGTGCCCGTGTATCCTTAGTATTCCAAATGATTCAATAGAAAATTCAAAGAGTGTACCAAAGGGAAGGTAAGATAAGTCCATGTTCGAAAGGTTCAGGTTATCTTGATAATTCATTTAGAATGTTGTTATTTATTTACATGCAAACTTACTAAGCTTTATGCTTACTCCCTTTCTTTTCTCTCTTTTTTTATAGTATTGCAAAGCCAACTCAAAAAATTCTAAGGACGTTGAAGATCGCCTCACACTATCAACAAGTTATCTCGGTATTTTGTGACTAGAAATACTTTAAGTTATGCCATGTATAGGGACTTGGCTATTTTGTGTGTATGTCCTTATGATATGATTAAAGAATGGCATGTGAATACTTGGTAATGACTAGCTTATGATATAGCTAAATAAGAACATGTTTTCGTATTATATATGCCTAAATGAGGTTTGATGCAAAGAAACTATGAAAGAGTAAGAGTTGGCCATGGAACAGTTAGGAAACAACAGCAGTGACGTGGTTTTGAAAAATCACTAAAAATTTTAGAATAGGAATTAAATGGTGAATGAGATATCAAATTAAATCTTATTGAGTCTATTTTCATAGGAAAGAAATAAAACAAGCAAAGGAAGTATATATTCTAAGATATTTAAATTTCTGTAAGACTGGTTCAGAGTGACTTTGTGATCTCCTATTCCAAATTTTGAAAATCACTAGAAATTGTAAAAAAATAATTATACGTAAAAATTTATATTTATAGATTCCTTAGTGAGTCTATTTTCATTAGAAATAAAAAAAAACATTATCCGATTTCTGTATAATAAGATAATCAATTTTTAGTGAAGAGAGGTTAGGTCTGCTAAACTGCAAAACAGGGGAAACTTTAATGAATAAACTGTACTAATTAGCCAAACAAAAAATTCTGGAAAAATTATGGTAAGAAGATATATGAGTGTAGTTTTAGGAAAAAAATACAGATTTAAATTTTGAGTTTTGTAACTCAAGTTATAATTAATTTAGTGACTATTACGCAGATTGACAGTTTTATTATGAATAGTGAAATAAATTTTTTGATTTGTGTAAGTAATCGAAAAATTTTTAATGTTCCCAGTTTTGTCCCGAACCGTTCCAATTGCATGTTTTAGGGCCTCGAGGGTTGTTTTTAGGGATTTATTGGATGAATGTGAGCGAATTAATATTTTTTTAAAAGTAAATTTTTTTTATGTCCCAAATAGGTAAGATAAGTCTGCTAACGCCTCGAGCTTGACTCTGGCAACGGTCTCGGGTAAGAGGTGTTACAATAACTTATCATTTGAATGCATAATATTAGAATTAAACATGATATAATCCAACCATAAGCTTGTCACAAGCCTAAGCACCATCAACACCACATGTTAGTGTATTAACACATAATTCACTTGAATTATCATATGGTAAGCTAGGTATACATGAACATAATGCTTTTGAATTCATCCTTTCCATGAACATAGATATACTTTCATTGATCATTTCCATTTAAAACCTTTTCATAGATTCATGACATAGTTCATTTGGTCACTTACTGTTCCTTTAGTTCATTTGGACACTTACTGTTCCTTTCCTTTTCATGGCTGTTGAACCATTTAGAATAACATCAAATACGCCAGAAAGCTTACACGAAGTGTGCTAAACATATAACCGTAAACTTTCCTTTTCCTTTACATTGTTGCTCACACGAATTGTGAAATGGGCCTGCTTACACAGGCTGTGGGTTGGAATGTAAGTTACACAATGTTGCCCACACAAGCTGTAGAGTATCTGCAACAAATGTAGGACCTCAGCCAGCGGTAGGACATTTAAGACCAGCGCCCGAAACATGAAAACCCTAATGACATGTCATTTGTATCCTACGTATTCCTAAAGTTCAAACGGGGCTCAAATATCATCGTGACATCATTGGATTTACACCATTTAGTTACATGGCAAGTAATACATGAACATAGTGATCAATATAACATTAAATCGTTATTTAATCATATACGAACTTACCTTGAAGACAAAGACGTAGAAACGAGATCAACTAATCTGATACTTTAGCTTTTCCTTGATCTAGATCCGTACGAGGTCTATCTTAATCTAAATAGGCAAATTCAGTCCATTTAATACTTATACTATTCAATTCAGCCCATATTTCATATTTTTACAAAATTACAAATTTGCCCTTAACATTTTAACTTTTTCTCAATTTAGTCTTTAAGCTCGTAAATTAAAATCTAAGCATTTTCATCCCTAATTCATGCTAGCCGAATACACTAAAGATCTCTACCAACTCATAAGAATCACCATTTCATGAATTTAACTTAAACTTTTTTCATTTTTACAAATAAGTCCGTAAAGGACAATTTCATAAAAAAATCCCTTTAAAAAACTTGTTTATTTAACAACGACTCATAATCTTTCATCAAACATCGAAAACAATACAAGCATATTCATGAAAAACCCTAAATCGTTAATTATTTTTCAAATTAGTCTCTTGGCTAGCTAGATTAAGCTACAAGGATAACAAAAACATAAAAAATATTGAAAACAGGACAAAATAACACTTACATGCAAAGAAGTAGCTTGACCGAACTTATCTTCCCTTTTAATGGTGTATTTTGGCCATGGTTGAAGGTATCAAGAAAGATGACAACCTTTTCATCTTTTAATTCTTTTACATTTTCAATTATTTATCAAATTACTTTAATATCTTTTTTAATTAACCTTAAAAATCACCTAATTTGTGTCCATCTTTGTCCACTTCACATTTAATTTTCATAGCTAATTGATACCTTTAATTAATAGAACTCTACTTTTTCACCTTTTATGATTTAGTCCTTTTAACTTAATTAAGCATGCAAACGTCAAAATTTCTTAACAAAATTTTAATACGACCTTACTAACATTCCATAGAAATTAAAATAATAATAAAATAAAAATTTTCTCATCAAATTTGTGGTCCCGAAACCACTGTTTCGATTTCACTAAAAACAAGCTGTTACAACTCTCCCCCTAAAGGAATTTTTGTCCCCGAAAATCTTACTAGAAAAGTGGTTCGGGTATTACTCTTTCATAGTTTTTTCTGGTTCCCAAGTAGCTTCTTCCCCTTCATGACATTGCTAGAGAAATTTCACTAAAGCTATATTTTTATTTCTAAATCTTTTAACCTCTTGAGCTAAAATTCTGATTGGCTCTTCATCGTAGTCATATCTGGCTAAATCTCAACATCAATAGGTGAAATCAAGCATGAAAGATTTGATTGATACCATCGTAACATAGATACATGGAATACATTATGAACCTTTTCTAACTCTAATGGCAAGGCTAATCTGTAAGTTACTGGCCTGATTCTCTCAATGATCTTATACGGTCTGATAAACCGTGGACTAAGGTTTCCTTTTCAAATCTACATAGGATTTCTGACAACCTGAAGCTGCTTTCAAACTGTCACGTATCACTTTAACCTTTTCCTTTGTTTCTCGTATCAAGTCAACCCTGAAAAGATAGCTTTCACTGAGCTCAATCCAATAGAATGGAGTTTGACACTTTCGACCATACAATGCTTTGTACGGTGCCATCTTAATACTTGCTTGATAACTGTTATTGTAAGAAAATTCAACAAACGATAGAAATCTTTCCCAGTTACCTTCAAACTCTAAAATACAACATCTAAGCATATCCTCAAGTATTAGAATTATTCGTTCGGACTATCCGTCGGTTTGAGGATGAAATGCGTATTAAAATGCAATCGAGTACCTAGAGCCTCATGTAACTTGCTTCAGAATCAAAACATAAACCATGGGTCTATGTCAGAAATAATAGAAATAGGCACACCGTGCAATCTAACGATCTCAGCCACATACAACTCTGTAAATCTCGCGAGTGAAAAATTCATACGCACTGGAATGAAATGCGCGGACTTCGTCAAATGATCAACAATGACCCACATATCATCTTTCTTTCTCGATGACAGAGGCAACCCCAATACAAAATCCTTCATGACACGTTCCCATTTCCACTCTAGAATTATCACTGGTTGTAACAAACTAGAAGATACTTGATGTTTGACTTTAACTTGTTGACAAACTAAACATTTCGTTATGAACTCAGAAATTCATCGTTTCATACTTGGCCACTAGTACATTTGTTTAAAATCACCGAACATTTTATTGCTACCAGGGTGAATAGACAAGCTACTACTGTGAGCTTCCTGTAATATCTTCTAAACAAGATCAGAATTTCTCAGAACACAGATTCTGCCTTTTAAATACAAACTATCATTGGAACCAACAAGAAAATCTGAATAAGATATCGTCTCAATCTATTTTCATTTAGCTATCAAAACATCATCACATTTCTGAGCTTTGTAAATCTGTTGCAAAAATGTCGGTCTAGCTTTCAATTCAGCTAAAATCTAACCATCATCAATCAACGTTAACTGTGTGTTCAACACTCGCAATGCAAATAAGAATTTTCTACTCAATGCATCAACAACAATGTTAGCCTTTCCTAGATGATAATCAATGATCAAGTCATAATCTTTCAATAACTCAAGCCATCTACGCTATCTCAAATTCAAATCTTTCTGCGACATCAAATACTTTAGGCTTTTATTGTAACACCTCTTATCCGTATCTGAAGCTGAGATAGGGTTCGAGGCGTTACCGGACTTAAACATTCACAAACATGCAAAAATGGGCCATAAAATTTTCATCCAAATTAAAACTTTTCAAAACATGTATATTGTCCCTTATATGGGCCTTCGAGGCCGAAAACATACATTGGGGTGGTTCGGGACTAAATCGAGAACTTTCGATAAACTTTAGACAACTTAGCAAATTTCTTGCTTTGGAGAGTCACACGCCCGTGTGTGTTGAACCGTATGGTCACACACGCCCGTGTGGCTTAGGACACACTTGTGTCCTCAGCCCGTGTAACTCTCTGTTTGTAAGATCAAAAAAATAATTTGAACCACACGATCGTGTCCTCCACACGGCTGAGACACATGGCCGTGTCTCTGCCCGTGTGGATAACACTTAGGCTATTTTCCAAGCCTTCATGTTTCCCATAAACCTTTATGTAACACCCTAAACCCGCCCTAGAAGTTAAGCCCGAATCTGGCGTGTCACGTTGAAGTGTTTTTCGAAAACCATGTTCTCATTAAAAACCCTTCTTACTACTCAAAACCTCTGGCCATTTTAAAACTTGTGAAACGTTAATTCCCTTAAAACCTTACCTGCTGCGGAAGCTTACTTTTAAACAGTTGCGAAAACGTGATATTTTGAAAACCAGTTGTTTTTATGGAAAACTGTGCCCTACTTCTAACATATATTAAGCATACTAAATAAATTTCCCAAATAAAAAGTTAAGAAAATAAAGAGGCCTTAATACAACCCAAATCAAAAACCAAAGTGCTTAACTAAATAAATGAAATGGCAAAACATGTGCAGTTGTGTGGTCGTCTCCAAGTCCCTCTGCGACACCGATCCACCTAACGCTGAGGATTACCTGCACAGCTAATAAACGGGGTGAGTTTAAGAAAACTCAGTATGTAATCCCCTTACTAGAGTAACAGTCAGTAAACAGACAGAATTTAGAATCATTCTAGGCTGGAGCCCATTACAGTAACAGTACAGTCCAGTTCAGAGCATACGTGGGCCAAAGCCCGTTACAATATCATTTGGGTTACAGCCTATAATAGAATCAATTGGGCCTAGCCCATCTTAGCCTTAGTTGGGCCGAAGGCCACATCGCAATAATATCACAATAATATCACACATGCAATGCTATGCAACCTACCCCAATAATCCAATCGCTACACACCAACTCCGTCTCCCGGTACACATCATGTGGGGATATAAATATCGACCTACCCATCCGATACACATCAATGTAGCCGGTTGCGGTACTACCTTCATTGCAGCAAGCTGCTAATCAAATATTAGGCTTAATAGCCATTGGTGGACCCACGGTCGTTAAGCAACCATGCGATCCTCATATACTTCCTCCATTCCATAATTCCTAGCCCACGCAAAATGTCGTGTATGTCATGCTCAATCATCACACGTGTATGCAAAATGGCCATACTCAGTAACAGTCTTTTAAACATATATTAAGAGCATATCAGTCATACAACCACAATCAAGTCAATTAAAATGCAATCACACATTCATAATCAATCAGTCAAATTCGAAGTCTAAGTCGGTCATTTACCCTCAAGGGCAAAACAGTCATTTTACCCTACAGGGGTATGTCGGTCATTTTACACTACAGGGGTATATCAGTTATTTTACACCGCAAGGGTATTTTGGTAATTTTATACTACAAAGGGTATTTCAGTAATTTTACAAATAAGGGGTATTTCGGTAATTTTACAAATCAAGGATATTTCGGTAATTTTACAAATCGAAGGTATTTTGGTAATTTTACAAATCAAGGGTGTTTCGGTAATTTTACAAATTGAGGGTATTTTAGTAATTTTACAAATCGAGGGTATTTCAGTAATTTCACAATTGAGGGTATTTTGGTAATTTTACAAATCAAGGGTTTTTTAATAATTTCACAATCGAGGGTATTTCGGTAATTTTACAAATCAGGGGTATTTTGGTAATTTTACAAATCGGGGGTACTTCGATAATTTTACAAACTGGGGGTATTTCAGTAATTTCTCTTTGTTAAGGGTTTATTACTTACCTTGGCCTGTTAACAAGTCCTCGTTGGCTAAAGTGAATAGATACTATGCGCCAGGTAGGATTCCAGATAAGAGGAGGTGAGTCATTAAGACCGCTTAAGTACCAAGCTCTCCCTAGATCCAATCCTAGACATGCATATACCCATTGCCACACCTTAACCTTATGATTCGTCCACGGTCGCGATTAATTAATTATTTAAGTTTTATGTCTACTTGAGTAGTTACCAAAAACTAGGTCCACAACCCATTTACTAAACACTAATAGATCCACACTTATTCATTTGGCCCCTTTAGGCCCAATCTCGTTCACATGGCCCATCAGGCCCAATCACATTCATATGGCCCATCAGGCCCAACTACTTCCCACCTACCAGTTAGATTTACACAAGCGGGCCCATGGGCCCATCAAGGCCCAGAACAGCCCCAGCACACGAGAACGCTCGTGGCAGCTTTGAGCTTTTGTCGATTTTTAATAAAGAAGGGCGTGAATACACACCTGTTTATGAGAACGCGCCGAAGTCCACGATCACCAACCTTGGGACATCCTGCATTGGGTCTTAATCACCTTTTTCTTTTTCCCCAACTCATCTGGTTCGCTCTATTTAAAGCCAGCTTCTCACCAATTCCAATGTTAGCTTCCCGATGAGGGATTACTTTCAACCATTAGGAAAGTTCCTTATTTTCTTATGACCACCTCAACCACAGAGTTCCAGTCCAACTCCACCTCTTACACAGCTCAAACAGCAAAATAAATACACCATTGCGCATCCTAAGACTTGAACCTTAGACCTCACAGTTACACAACACGCCACCTTGCCACTCCTCCACAAGCTCTTTCTGTGTCATAATTTATCTTCAATTAAATATAAGGTCTATAGGCCAGAGTCCAGGTTCCTTTAAAAGAAAAACCAAAATAAATTGCAAGAGCCAAGACTTGAATCCAGGCTCCCTTACAACCTTAATGATGCCACAACCACTAGACCACATGCTTCCTTGTGACATTTATTTACCACAATAATTTAAAAGGCCTTCATCCAAACACCCAGGGTTTTATTCACTTAAAACCAGAATACTTGCTAAAGCCCAAGTTTGAACCCAAGATTTCTCCAACACTTCTTAGGGCCATTAACCACTAAAGCAAACATTTAATTGTGTCATTTCCTTGTACAATTAAATGCTTATATACAACCTCCTTACGGATCCATACACAAGGCCCAATACTTCTAGGCCCAAATTCGGGGCACTACACTTTACAACCTTATACACATCAAACTCACAACTCATGGCATCATTTTAGTGATTAAACACCCTTTATAACACATATTCAAAATTAGCTCATATTTATACATATGTTCCACCTACTGAGATAAACTAGACTAGCCACATTATTACACATTCATTTGACCTTGTGATCTTATTAATCACTTATACCATTAAACTATGGTTACTAATTTATACATCAAACATCCATGCTTAAGGCACTATCATCTTTTTACCATATTACAAGTTTAATTCATGGTCATGACCACCTCAATTAGTCATAAAACATGCATTCAACACACATGACATATTACCAACCATGCATGGCAAACAAACAAACATATTCATATCATCACATCATATGCATTAAAATGTAACATGATTAGCTAGAATTACAAACCATAATCAATATGAGCCGCCTCTCATGGCCATATACAATAGCTCAATATAGGCCAATACATTTAGCCAAATCATAATAACACATGTCATAGAACTAGGTCCCTATACATGCCACTCACTTTATACTTCTAACATATGTATCAATACTCCAAAGGTATTGGCTTGATAGTGTGATGCTTCCTCTGATGATCTCCAACACCAAGCTGACCTGACAACACTAAAAGAAATGAAAATAAGGGAGTAAGCTTTACGCTTAGTAAGCTCGCATGAAAAATAATAAGCAATGTATTAACATGCTATTTTTCAATTCCTCTCTATTTATTCAAAGTCTAGTTAAGTTGTTTTCTCAAGTCACAGTTACTAAATTATTTATATCCAGAGCTATGGTACTCTAAATTGATAACCGCTAATTTCACCAGAAACTAGACTCATATATATTCTTGCCATAAACTTTTCATAATTTTTGGTCTAGCCAATAAGTACAGTTTATTCTTTAAATTTACCCCTATTTTGCTGTCTGATAGTTTCAACCTCTCTTCACTACAAATTAATTATCTCATAGTACGAGACTCAGATGATTCTCTTATCTATTTTCCTTGAAAATAGACTGATTAAGGATTTTAAGCATATAATTTATAACCCATTATTATTTTTGTACAATTTCTAGTGATTTTCCCAATTAGGAATAGGGGATTCCAAACTCATTCTGACTCTATCTCACAAGAATTCAAATATCACATAATATGAAATTCTTTTGCTTACAAAGTTTCCTTTATATGAAAATAGACTCAATAAGATTTTATTTCATATCTTATCCAACTTCTAATTCGATTTCCACCATTTTTGGTGATTTTTCAAAGTCACACAACTGCTATTGTCCAAAACTGTTTTATTACTAAATTTCACTCTTTCATGTTTTCTTTGTAGTAAATTTCATTGTAACACTTACTCCATATCAATCTTACCAAAGTTCGACACATATCGAGCACATTGCTCATAAGTTTACACACACAAACCTTCACTTATTCATCGGATATTCATGTTAATATGTATTTTCACTTAGTAAATTTCCCGTTGAACTCATTGGAATAATAACAGATACCCAGTGGCTTGTACATATTACCACCCTTGTAACCAAAGCTCTCTGGTACGCATAGTAGCCTGCACTTAGTACTTCACATGCGACCTAAAAATGTGGTACACGTAGTAGCCTACACTTAGTACAACACACGTGACTTAACCATCGGATCCATGTAGTAGCTTGCACTTAGTACTACACACGTGATTGAAGCTATCGGGTACACGTAGTAGCTTGCACTTAGTACTACACATGTGACCTAAAACCATTTTAAACACATAGTAGCCTGCACATAGTACTACAAATTTGTTCTCACAACGGATTATTTGTATCTTTTCTATTCTGAAGGTCCAACCGAGAAGTTCCTTACTTTTCAACCTTTTTACAATCCATCCATAATCAATTTCAATTCATAATTTACATCAAGTGATCACTCAATATGCAACCACATCTCATATAATAACAAAATATTATAACATAAATAAAAATGATATATTATTTACATACAAACTTACCTTCCTTTTCACTCTTTCACAAGTTATCCAACTTAATAAAACATCACGTTATATCAAATTCTCAATATATTCAGCTATCATATAGCAAGCCATCAATAATTGAACCATCCAACATTTTATGTGCTACTAGTCATATATCATTGTCCTTACAATTTTTATATATCATTCTTTCATCACTTTTCAATATATTAAATCATGCCATTTGTGCAATAATAATATAGAATTTTCAATTCAAACATAGCATTGCAATATTATTGACACACGAACTTACCTTGAATGCGAGCACGGCTATATATTCTGATTTAGTCCATAATCTCATTCATTTCCAATCTATGCCCGAATCTCATTTTATTTGATCTATAATATCACATTTAGCTTACTAATTAGTCACATTATTCATATGGGTCCAAAAATCATATTTTTACAAATTTGCATTTTGACCCCTAAACTTTCACATATTTGTATTTTTGTCCCAAGGCTCGTAAGATCACTTTTATCCAATTTCCTTGCATTTTAAGCCTAGCCGAATCATTTTCATAACTATAGCAGCCCATAATTTCCACTAAATTGCACTTTTATGACAAATTTTGTAACTTTTGCAAAACGGTCCGTTTTGACAATTTCACCGAAAATCACTTAGTAAAAGTTGTTTATTACACACTGAGCATTCATTTTCTACCATTAGACATAAAAACACATGCATGTCATCCATGGGTAAATTTTTAAACACAAATCCTAGCTCAAAATATGGGTAGAGATGAGTAGATCTTGTTACGAGGATTTCAAATTTTACTATGTCGGATTTGTGGTCTCGAAACCACTGTTTCGACTAGGCCCTAATTCAGGATGTTACATTTATGATTCCTGAAGATATGACATTTTTCTCCGTACAAATAGTATCGCCAAATCTTCAAAGCAAACACAATAGCTGCAAGTTCTAAATCATGCGCCAGATAATTCTTTTCGTGTTGTTTCAACTATCTAGAAGCATACGTTATCACTTTGCCCTCTTGCATCAAAACATAGCCCAAACCATTCAACAAGCATCACTATAAATCACAAATTCTTTACTGGATTCTAGTTGAACTAACATAGGTGTTTAGGTTAACAATGCTTTCAACTAAGTAAAGCTTTTGGACATTTCTCGGACTATTCGAACTTAACATCTTTTTGCAACAATCTCGTCAACAGTGTAGCAATCATTGAAAACCCCTTGATGAATCTTATGTAATATCTGGTTAAACCCAGAAAACTTCTGACCTCAGATACATTTCTCAGAGGCTTCCAGTCTACCACAGCTAAAATTTTGCTCAGATCAACTCTAATGCCATCGGTCGATACAACATGTCCCAAAAGTCTAACTTCTCTAAGCCAGAACTCATATTTGCTAAACTTAGGGAATAGTTGTTTTTTGTGTAAAGTTTGCAAAAGAATTAGCAAATGCTGGGCATGCTTTATCTCATCTCGTGAATAGATCAGAATATCATCAATGAATACAATAACAAATTGTTCTAAGTACAGTTTGAATATTCTGTTCATCTGGTCCATAAATACTGCATGTGTATTAGTCAAACCAAATGACATCACAAGAAACTCATAATGCTCGTACCTAGTTCTGAACACGATTTTCAACACATCTGAGTCTTTAACTCATAACTAATTATAACTAGAACGGAGATCAATCTTTGATAATACTATCACACTTTTCAACTGGTCGAACAATCTTCTATACGTGGCAATGGATTCTTATTCTTGATCATGACTTTGTTGAGCTGCCGATAGTCTATACATAGTCTCATGGGTCCTTCCTTTTTCTTAACAAATAACACATGAGCACCCCAAGGAGAAAAGCTGGGTCGAGCAAAACCCCTATCTATCAACTCTTGCAACTGTACTTCCAATTTTTTCAACTCCGTAGGTTCCATTCTGAAAGGAGCTATCGATATCAGAGATGTTCCCAGCATTAACTCAATATCAAACTCAACCTCTTTGATTATTTGGTAGCCCGAGTAAATCCTCTGGAAATACATTTGTATACTTACATACCACTGGAACCGATTCGAGCTTCATCTTTGAAACTCTAGAATCAAATATATAAACGAGATATGCTTCACAACATTTTCTAACATATTTCTGTGCCGACATAGTCGATATAACATTAGATACACTATCCAGTCCATCTAATTCAATTCGAAGCTTTTCATTGTTCTGACATTTCAATATAATATGCTTTTGTCTACAATTCACAACATCATGCAAAGTTAACCAGTCCATACCCAGAATCACATCAAACTCATTAAAGGGTAGTAACATTAAATCAGCTAAAAATTTGCAACCTCAAATCATCAAAGGATAGTTTTTACAAACTTTATCAACTAACACATACTGACCTAGGGGGTTTGTCACTATAACCACAAACTCAGTAGACTCGAAAGACAATTTCTTATCTGACACTAAAGTCGTGCATACATATAATGTGTTGACGCCAGGTTAATCAAAGCAATAACATTAGTATCAAAGATAGAAAATGTACCAGTGAGAACATTTAGCGCTAAAGCTTCCTCTCGAGCATGGATCGCATAAGCTCTAGCCGGCACTCTTACCTCAGATTTCATAGTAGAGTATTTTTTCCCACTACAGCTATTTCCCACATTTCCAGTGTTCCATTGTGGTCAACCTCTTGCAATAGTGTTACTCAGTCGAGTAGTTTGAGCCTTTTCTTTGTCAGACCTTTTCGGGCAATCTCTGAGATAATGTTCATATGAAACACAATTAAAACATGCCCCGTCTTCATTCTACATTCACTAAAGTGTCGTCGTCCATATTGTTGACATTTAGGCTTGTTTTTTCTAACACTACCTACACTCGCTACAGATGTAGCCTGAGGTTTCGAGCTTGCATGCTATTTTCTTCTATCTTTACTTGAATAACTCATTGATGCTGACGAATGATCATGATATTTTTTTGACTTCTTCGATGGTGATTGGTTTGACTTTCCTGCCAATCTCTTTCCCAAATCATGAGTCTCATAATAGGCTTTTCTCTTTGCTTTACTCAGTCTTTCGACTTTGTGAACTCTGTCAACTAGAACTACAAATTCTTTTAATTCAAGGATCTCAACTAATAGCTTGATGTTTTCATTTAACTCATTTTCAAATCGCGTGCACATAGCAACCTCTGTCAGTATACATTCTCGGGTATACTTACTAAGTCAAACGAATTCTTTTTCATATTTAGATTCTGTCATCCGGCCCTATTTCAGCTCAAGAAACTCTTTACGTTTCTTATCAAGAAATCTCTAACTCATATTTCTTTCAAAACCCAGTCTGAAATAGTTACCAGTCTATCTATTTTCTCAGCATAACCGAAAGTAAGGTATTCCACCACTGATAAGTTGAATCTTTAAATAATGATACATCACATTTCACACATTTTGTCAGTATACATGATAATTCATTGAAAACTCTGCTCGTATTTTCCAAACAGAACTCACCTCTCTCCGGATCATCTTTAGACGTACCTCTAAACCCTTTAGCCTCATATTTATAGATTTTATCAACTGGAGGCTTGCTCACTCGTACTGGTTCCAAACCCTGAAGAGCTACTGGGATCGGTTGGGGAACAGGTAAGGGTGGAGGTTGTTTAGCCATTAGGTTCGTTCATACGAACTCGATAAACCATTCAGTAATCATTTAGAAGAATGCTTCCTTAGCCTCTCCTCCCCGGCCCTCAGATGAGGGCCTACTACCACTAGACGCTGCTCTGTGAATGGAAGCTTGTGCGTTACCTTCAATCTTATTAGAATCATCTTGGTTGGATGACATTTTATCTATATGAAAACATAGTTCCAATCAAGTCAGGAGTTATCACACTATCACAGGTTATATAATGACATGTATTTCTAGGCTCGTACATGCTATGTTTAGTCTGAGAATAGACTAAACCATAGCTTTGATACCACTAAAGATAACACCCCTAGCTTGTATCCATCGCCAGAATAGGGTTACAGAGCATTACTGTAAAAACGTAACATAAAAACATACATTTCCAAACATTAATATAAATATAGCATAATCCATTCATGTACATGCCTATTGATCGGCTATTCAACTCCACAGCAATAATGTACAAGCGTACACTGTCAATACAAGTAAAGTAAATAGATGTTTCTATTGGATATCGATCCCACAAGGATAGTTGTATTTTTGTCTATTAATGTCAGTGCAATAACTAGATTGAAACGAGATAAATTGTAAGAATAGTTGTCGGAGTAACAATTAAAAACAATAAAATAAAAATTGATAATGATAAACTGGGATCCCTAACATGAATCTTCAGCAGAATTTAAGTGCTCACAAGGTATAAAAGGATAGGTGATGTCGAGGCAATAAATTTCAATGTATATCCTACCAAGCGTCACTCCTCAATTTATTTGAGACTTAAATATGTACATTAACCCCATCTTTCAATGATAGAAATATGACACTATTAAGAATAAGTGGACTAAATTCCTCTAATCCTCACTGAACTTCCGTTGTAATGCTTGTTGGCTCGAATTGTCACTACACTTTCCAGTTTCAGTGACTGCAATAACACTTCCATGTCAAGAAACATTCAAACCCCAAGATTAAACAATAAAAGTAAGATTGAATAAGATAACATTTAACCAAGAATTCATGTTTACTTCCATACAAATAAAAAACAGAGAGTAATCCCCAGCATTTAGAAAGAAAGAAGAAAGAATCGAGTGGAGAATACTATTCCTAGACAACTCGACTGAATCTCTTTATTCCCTCTTGTCTAGCACTTAGGTCTCCTTGTCAGAAGCTAATTGTAAACTGAAAAATATATAGGATTTTTCCTATGTAATTTATCACCTTTTTACTTAAATTCGTTGTTAAAACTAAGTAATTGTTTAATAAATTAATGAAATATGTGAAAATATGAAATTAGGGCATAGAAATTATTAAAATGTGATTTTTTTGCTTTATTATATAGTTTTTATGTATAAAATGGCTTATTTTATATTGATTTGAACATATTACATTTTTTAAGACATAAAATGGGCCATGCATGATTAAATTAAATAATAAAATATAAAATTATATTTAATAAATCATTTTAAACATTTCATTAATAATTTGGGTTGTAATTAATTATTTAAATTGGATAAATTTTATTCTTTGGTCCTTTAACTTATTGATTTATTTTGGACAGGTCTGATAGCTTTGTTGGATTAAAAAATCGTCCAAATTGAAGACCAAGTGAACCCAAATTCAGCTACACATGGCTATCCAATTTTTGGATTAATTACACAAGATCCTTACATTGTTGAAGAAATTAGAGATTTGCTCAAAGATTTACATTTGACCAAGTTTCAGTCTTGAGTTATTATGGCATTTAAATTGCTTAAAAATCAAGCAAAAATCAGTTCAAATTCCATTAATTGTGGCCGACCACTCATGGAAGAATTTGAAGAGATTAAACCTAGCTATTTTTAGCAAACTACCCACCTCTCTTCACCTATAAATAAGACCCCTTCATTCCCTTATTCATCATCCCTCATCCCTCATCCCTCATCATTCTCTTCTCTCTCAATTCTCTTTACCATTTTCCATTCCCATGCCTAGCATCATCTCTTCATAGAGATTTTAGCAATTAAGCCTCTTAAAGAGCCTTTTGTTGGCCACCTTGGAGAGCTAGCAAAGGAGCAAAGTGAAGAAGCGAAGGAGCCTCGTCAGTCAGAGTTTTTCGTGACAGCCACTTTGATTTGGGTTTAATCTTTCTTTTTTTTTTAATTTAATCTAAAAATATTTGCTATGTGTTATTTGTTTTTGTTTACAACAATGTTAGCTTAATTTTATTTAAGGTAGGATGATTGCTTTGATTAAATAATATTGATTTGATTCATGCTTATAATGTTTGTGCTGCAATCTATCATGTTTTCAATTAAAATCAAGTCTGTATTTTGTTCATACGTGATTAAAATGCAGCTGAATTAGTTGAGCGATCCTAACCAGAGGATGACTAGTGGACACATAATTGAAATGTGCATGCTCAATTTAGATCTTAACTTGATTAAATTGCAGGTTGCATAACAACTCTAACTAAGCTCTGTTATCTACATAGTTTTTACATTTGTGTGATTAAACTGTTCAAACGTAACACGTCCCTGTTATCTCACCCAAATGCTAAGAAACCCTGAGTAAATAAAGATAAGTAAAATGTGTATTTACTAAGTAAAGGATTCTGAAAGGACCTAAAGTGGTTTCCAAAATCATGAAAGATCAAGTTGCCATAGAATTTTTTTCGAATGTTATTAAGCATGTTGATAATAAATTGAGATTAATTAAAGTAATTGTCCTAGTTTATTTATGTTATAATTGTTACAAATTGTGTTTAATTTTGCTAAAATCTATTCCATTCATGTAGTTTGCATACTTAGGATAATTTGCATTAGGCATAATTGCATTTAGTTTAATATATTTTACTCATCACTTCTCAACCATATTGTGTTTTTATTTACCAAATTGTTAAGGGTAATTTTACAATCAAGTGATTTAACACAAATACAAGCCCTATGGAGACAATAACTCGATACTCTTATTACTTGATAACGATTGTGCACACTTGCACAAACCTACGCGTTACAAGTTTTTGGTGCTGTTGCCGGGGATTGTTAACTGCTGCCATAGTCATTTTTTTGTGAAATTATTTACTTCTAATTTGGTTTATTTCTAACATTTCTAACTTATTCCTTTTAAGTTTTGTGATTTTCTTTTCATGTGTTTATGAGCATAGATCAGATTATCAATTTACTCCCTATAGACCTTGAAATTGAGTGAACTTTTAGTTAAAGAAGAAGTGAACGAATAGCTCAAAAACAAGTCAAGATGGACCTTGGAAATCAGAATCAAGACCAAGGTAATGAAGCCGATCATGTACGAAATCCCGTCCTCATTATCGATGATAGGGATCGATGTATCAAATAATATGCTATGCCACTTTTCAGTGAGTTAAATCCAGGAATTTGAAGGCCAGATATTGAGGCAACCCAATTTGAATTGAAACCAGTGATGTTGTAAATGCTCCAAATGGTGGGCCAATTCAATTTTATGGCCACAAAAGATCCACATCTCTACCTTCGATTATTTATAGAGGTGAGTGAGTCATTTAAGATAGCCGATGTGACTAAAGATGCAATAAGGTTGAATTTATTTCCGTACTCATTACGGGATCGAACACGTGCATGGCTCAATTCATTGCCACCAAGTTCCATATCTACATGGCAAGAATTAGCAGAAAGAATTTTGGTTAAGTATGTCTCGCCTAACAAAAATGCTAAGTTAAGGAACATGATCACAACTTTTCAACAATTGGACGAGAGTCTTTGCATGAGGCTTGAGAGCGATTCAAGGACTTACTTTGTGAGTGTCCTCATCATGGGATTCCTCATTGTATCCAGTTGGAGATATTCTATAATGGTCTCAATGCACATACAAGATTGATGGTAGATGCTTCTGCGAATGGTGTAATTTTATCTAAATCATATAATGAGGTTTATGAGATCATCGAGAGGATAACGAGTAATAACTATTAATGGCCAACAAATTGTACAGCTTCAGAAAGAAGTGTAGCTGGAGTTCATGAAGCTGACGCCTTCCCTTCGTTATCAGCTCAGGTATCGTCTATTTCTTCTATGTTAAAATAGTTTACTGCTAATAATGCTAATAATTTTGTAGCTCAGCCACCAAGCCCGTTTGAAGTAGTTTCCTGTGTGTACTGTGAGGAAGGTCATTCTTTTTAGAATTGTCCATCAAATCCTGACTCAGTCTACTATGTGGGGAACCAACATCAAAATAGGAGTGGACAAGGACCCCAGTCCAACTTCTACAATCCTTCATGGCGTAATCATCCTAATTTTTCTTAGAGCAACCAAGGAAATTAACCGAATAACAACTTATTGTAGCATAGACCCAACCAATCTCAAAGGTTTAATTAGCAAGCTCTAAAACCACCTCAAGCTGAGGCATCAAACAGTTTGGAGAACTTGTTGAAAGCGTACATGGCAAAGAATGACTCTTTGATCCAAAGCCAAGCAGCAACATTGGAAAATTTGGAAAACCAAATGGTTCAGTTATCTATGGAGCTTCGTAATAGACCGCAAGGAACCTTGCCGAGTAACTGGAAATCCAATAAATTTGGGTAAAGAACATATCAAGGCAGTGGCATTGCGAAGTGGTAAAATTCTGGAACTCCAATTGATTGATGTTGAAGATAAGCCCGTTGAGAAGAATCAACCAGCTGTTGAAATTCCTGCGCCAAAAGAGTCAGAATCTGCAAAGACTAACAAGGTAAATCCTAACTTAGTGAATTCAGACATTTTAACATCTTCTTTGGATGCAGATTTACCTACTCAGAAGAGTTATCTGAGTCAACCAAAAGTTCCATCACCTCCATATCCGTAAAGATTGCATTAACACAAGCAGAAACATGAGGTGCAATTCAAGAAATTTTTGGATGTTCTGAAGCAGTTACATATCAATATTCCTTTAGTGGAGGCTTTAGAATGAATGCCGAATTATGTGAAGTTTATAAAGGAAATACTGTCCAAGAAGAAATGACTGAGTGAGTATGAGACTGTTGTTTGACAAAGGAGTGCAGTGCGTTCTTGCAAAAAAAACTGCCACCGAAATTGAAAGACCCAGAAAGCTTTACTATACCCTGTAACATTGGTGAATTTTACTGTGGTAAAGCTTTGTGTGATTTAGGAGCGATATCAACTTGACGCCTAAGTCTATTTTCAAGATGCCAGGATAGGTGAAGTAAGACCTACAACTGTAACGCTTCAGCTAGCAGATCGATCTTTAGCATATCCTGAAGGAAAGGTCGAAGATGTTTTGGTAAGAGTCAATAACTTTATTTTTCCTGGTGATTTCATTGTCTTAGATTTTGAAGCAGATAAGGAAGTGCCGATCATCCTTGGGAGACATTTCTTAGCCATAAGAAGAATGTTAATTGATGTGCAGAAAGGTCAAGTCACCATGCAAGTTCAAGATGATCAGGTAACCTTTAACATTGTTAAAACGATGAAATTTACCAATCTGGTAGAAGAATGTTCAGTGATGGAAGAGATAGAAACCTTAGTTTCTATGGAAAGCAATTTTGAAGATCCATTGGAGAAAGCCTTAGATCTTGACCCTTTGGAGGATGAAGAAGGTGAAGAAAAATTGGCTTTGATGGAAGCCAATCCGAGAAATGTTATTCAATCCTCACAGTTTGAATCGTTGGAGTTAGAAGTCAGAGAATTTGTGCAACTTAATTTGTCAATTGAAGAACCACCTAAACTTGAACTAAAGGTGTGACAGCCCAAAGTTGACCCTAGTCGGGAAGTGGTTTCGGGACCGCTAAACCGAGTCACCGAAATGTTTGAATGTGATACTTATTGTGTAGAATATGTAATTATGAATGTGTGAAAATTTCAAGCTTCAATTTGGTTGATTTCATGTGAATTTAGTCAATAGGACTTATGTGAGAAAATTCTAAAATGTGATAGGTCAATGTGTGAGGACCTACTAGTGCATGTGGACAAAGGGGGACTTGCATGTCAAATTCCCCCCCTAATGAGTAGTGGCCGGCCATGACAAGGAAGGATGGGCAAAACATGTCATGAAACATGTTTTGTTAGTGGAAGAATAAAATAAGGAGTATGGGTAATAAAGAAATGGAAAACAAAAGGAAAAAAAATGTGTGTGTGGTGTTTGTCCCCCATTGCCGTGAGCTAAACAAGAGAAAGGGGGGAATTTTGTTCATCCTTTTCTCATCTTCATGCTTGCCAAAAACTAGAAAGAAAACAAAGAAAAATTTTCTCATCCTTTGGTTCATCCTTGGCCAAAAATTTTAAGGAGGAAAGAAGAAGAAAGGTGAAGAGATTCGGCCATGCATGTAGCTAGGCTAAGCTCAAGAGCAAAGGGGAAATAAAACCGATAAAGGGAAGGAAAAAGTGGTTGAATAGCTAGCGGAATCGTTCGACAACACCCGAGGTAAGTTCTTGAGTAAGAGAGCTTAAATTTCGATGTGATTAAATCATGCTCTATGTGTGGCTATTGAGCCGAATGTGCAAGGACAATATGTGCCTTGTGTTTGAGTTTCGTAAACGAAAATGAAATATGAATGTGCTATGAATTATTGTTAGATGTGCATGATTAATTGAATGCTGTCCGGGCTAAGTCCCGAAGGCTTTGTGCTAAGTGAATATATCCGGATTAAGATCCGAAGGCCTTTGTGCGAGATACTAAATCCGGGTTAAGTCCCGAAGGCATTCGTGCGAGTTATTAAATCCGGGTTAAGTCCCGAAGGCATTCGTGCGAGTTATTAAATCCGGGTTAAGTCCCGAAGGCATTCGTGCGAGTTGTTAAATCCGGGTTATGTCCCGAAGGCATTGTGTGAGTTACTAAAACCGGGCTATGTCCCGAAGGCATTTGAACGAGGAGCTATATCCGGTTAAATCCCGAAGGTACGTGATTTGGTAATGAATGAGCTTGCTGTAAAATTCCAGCGAATACTCGAAAAACATCCCAATATGGGGATATGTTACGTATGTGTTGAATTTAATCGAGCCCTTACAAATAAATGTTCGCTCAGTTGATAAACGAGCTACCGGCCTTCGGCCAAGTTAGTTTATTGTGTATGTACATAAGGGTTGTTAATGTTGTGAAGCAAGTTTGATATCGGTAAATTGCGTATTATGAAATATTCCGTTTAGCTAAATGTGTGCTATTCTTTGTGCATGCTGGAATTCCTTGCTCAAACTTACTAAGCATAAATTGCTTACTCGTTACATTGCTCCTCTGTTTTATAGATTTTTGGTTCTCCAGCTATCGGACTCGGGATCTTGAAGTCGAAGTCGCCCACACTATCAAAGGCTCTTTTGGATACTATTTTGGTTGAATTTTGTTATGGCATGTATAGGACTACCCATTGTTGTCTTTCGAGTACTTTATGAAATGTATAAGTGTACAGCCATGCGAAGATGGCTTGTAGAAGTGGAGTATGGCATTAGACCATTCGTATTTATGAATGTATAGATGGTTTCATGATGTAACTATGTTGGAATGGAAGTGTTGAGCAAATGATCAGCCACTAGAATGGCTAAGTATGATCATATGTGGGCTTATGTATGACAAGGCCCTAGTTGGTCCATGAAACCCCAAATTAGGTAAGGTTCACTTTGAAAACAGAAGCTGATAGCAGCAGTGGTGTGGATTGGAAAAATCACAAGAATTCGTAGGAGTGGAATTAAATAGTGAATAAATTATGTAATCTAACCTTGATGAATCTACTTTCATATGGAAGTAACGAAACAATTATAGGAACAGTACAAAAAGAGATATTCGGGTTCTTGTGGAACAGGGCCAGAACAGTTTCTGGATTCACTGTTCCGCCTTTGGAAATTCACTATAAATTGACCAGAGATAATTAGGGGTCATACCATATATGTATGGATTCCTCTCTGAGTCTAGTTTCCATAGAAACAAACGGCATCAGTATTGAAGCTCTGTGCAGAGAGATATCCCAGTCGTAATGGGAAAAGGTCAGTGTAGTCGACCCCTGTAACATGGGAGATTTTGACTAATAAACTGTACTAGTTGGCCCGACCAAAAATTCTAGAAAAAAATCCATAGGTGGGGACATGAGTCTAGTTTCAGGGAAAAATCACAAAACTGATTTTTGAGTTGTGAAACTCAAGATATGATTTTTGAAGCGACTAGTACTCAGACTGGGCAGTGTCTGGAAAAATTTTTCAAAGTTTGTTAACATCTCGTGTCCGACTCCGGTGTCGGTCTCGGGTTCGGGGTGTTACAAAAGGTACTTCCTTCCCATTTGAAATACATTTATTCAGGTGATTGTTCATCTTTGCCTATGATTATTTCAGTAGAACTGACGAAAGATCAAGAGGAGCAACTAATTGCTATTTTATAGAAATTTAAGAAAGCAATTGGTTGGACCATAGCTGATATTTGAGGTATAAGCCATTCTTTTTGCATGCATAAAATTATATTAGAATAATGTGAAAAAGCTCGAATTGATGGGCAAATGGCTCAATCCTATTATGAACAAAGTCGTGAGAAAGAAAGTGATCAAATGGTTAGATGCTGGAATCATCTATCCTATTTTAGATAGTTCGTGGGCAAGTCCGGTGTAGCATGTGCCAAAAAAAGGTGGAATCACGATTGTTGAAAATGAGCATAACGAGTTGATTTTAATGAGAACTATTACTGGTTGGAGAATCTAAATTGATTACAGAAAATTTTATAAAGCCACTCGGAAGGACCAATTTCGATTGCCTTTTATGGATCAGATGTTAAATCGATTGGTAGGTAATGAATTATATTATTTTTTAGATGGCTATTCGGGATATAACCAAATAGTTGTAGCTCTATAGGACCAAAATAAAACAACCTTTACATGTCCATGTGGTACATTTGCTTTTAGGCGAATGCTTTTTGGTTTATGCAATGCACCTGCAACATTTCAACGATGCATGATGGCAATATTCACTGATATGGTTGAAAATTTTGTTGAGGTTTTCATGGATGATTTTCCTATTTTTAGTAACACTTATGATATTTGTCTGAGTAATTTGGCTAAGGTACTGAAGATATGCGAAGAGACGAATCTTGTCCTTAACTGGGAAAAATGTCATTTTATGGTTAAGGAAGGGATTGTCTTAGGGCATAAAATCTCAAAGAGAGGAATTGAAGTTGATAAAGCAAAGGTGGACGTAATTGAAAGATTACTGGCCCCAATTAATGTGAAAGGAGTCAGAAGTTTCTTAGGCCATGCCGGTTTATACCGAAGGTTTATCAAAGATTTCTCGAAAATTTCTAAACCATTGTGTTTGTTGTTAGAGAAAGGTACGGTGTTTTATTTCAACAAAGCATGTTTGGAAGCTTTTAAAGATCTATAAAAATGGTTAATCTCAGCCCCAATAATTGTTACACCTGATTGGAGCTCACCTTTTGAGTTGATGTGCGATGCAAGTGATTATGCTGTTGGAGCTGTGATGGTTCAAAGAAGAAACAAAGTGTTTCACCCTATTTACTATGCAAGTAGAACTTTGACGGGAGCCCAACTCAATTATATAGTAATTGAAAAGGAACTCTTTGCTATAGTTTTTGCTTTTGACAAATTCCGCTCATATCTTATAGGTACCAAAGTTATAGTATTTACTGACCATGCGACCATTAAATACTTGCTCATAAAGAAAGATGCAAAACTGAGGCTAATTCGTTGGATACTTTTACTCCAAGAATTTGACCTTGAGATCCAAGACAGAAAAGGTGTTGAAAATTGAATAGTTGATCATCTGTCGAGGTTGGAGCAAGATGAGGTAACTCGATTATGTGTGCCTATCAACGAGAATTTCCTAGATGAACACTTATTTGAGGTAAGTCAAATTCATGAAATACCTTGGTTTGCTGATTTTTCCAATTGTCTTGCATGTGGAATAATTCCTCGAAAAATGACATACCAACAAAGGAAAAAATTCCTTTATGATAATCGGTATTATTTTTGGGAGGATCTATTTTTATTTAAACAGTGTGTAGATAATACAATTCGAAAATGTGTAGCTGAAAGTGAGGTTGCTAAGATCTTGTATCATTGCCATTCATCTCCAAGTAGGGGACACTTTGGTGGTTCACAGACTACAGCGAAGATTTTGCAAACAGGTTTCTTTTGGCCTACACTATTAAAGATGCTTATGCTTATGTGAAGAACTGTGATAAATGCCAAAGGACCGGAAATATATCAAGGAGAAAGGAGATGCCCTTGATAAACATTTTAGAGATTGAATTATTCGACGTATGGGGCATTGACTTCTTAGGCCCATTTCCTTCTTCGAATAGGAACAAATACATCTTACTTGCTACGGACTATGTACCCAAGTGGGTTGAAGCTGAAGCATACCCTACAAATGATGCTAATGTAGTCATGCAATTCCTACATAAGCATGTGTTTACACGATTTAGGACACCAAGAGCTATTATTAGTGATGAAGGTTCTCACTTTGTGAACAAATGGCTTAAGTGGTTGCTTGAAAAATATGATGTGAAGCACAAGATTGCTACTGCCTATCATCCCAGTCTAATGGGCAAGTTGAAAGAGTGAACCATGAAATGAAAGGTATCCTTGAAAGGGTTGTACGCCCTAGCAGAAAAGATTGGTGTCGAAGGCTTGATGATGCATTATGGGCCTATCGAACAACATTTAAGACACCGTTAGGAATGACTTCTTATCAGTTAGTCTTTGGAAAGGCATGTCATTTGCCATTAGAGTTGGAGAATAGAGCTCATTGGGCTTTGAAGCAGTTGAACTCTGATCTTAAGCAAGTCGGTGAAAGAAGGATGTTACAACTTGATGAGTTGGAAAAGCTGAGGTTAGTTTCCTATGAGAATGCCAAAATGTGTAAAGAAAGATCAAAGAGATGGCCCGATAGTCATATACAACCTTGCGAGTTTAAAAAAGGTTAGAAGGTTTTGTTGTTTAATTTAAGGTTGAAGTTATTTCCTGGGAAGCTTAAATCTCGATGGAAAGGACCCTCTACCATCTACCAAGTTCATCCTTATGGAGTTATTGAATTATACGATAATTACGGAGGTAGGTTTAAAGTTAATGGTCAACATCTCAAACACTACTAGGATGGTGAAGTTGAGCGAATTGAATCCTCGTTCAAATTAACAGACCCTTCATTTTTCATGTGCTCGTTTTGTAAATAAATAAATAATTAGAACTTATTTTCTTACTTATTATATTTAATTAATTGTCTAAGGAGATTGGAACTTAAGCGGGACCACTGTGACCCATCCAACCTTTCCTGGGAATTAATTTAATGTAATTTGTTAAGAAGAAATTTTCTAATTAAGATTTAAAACTTTTAAGTTTCATTTGTTTCGTTTAAATTTTAAATTTTTATGTTAATAAAGGGGGTCAAATTTGGCCTAAGTACTAATCAATTTTTTTAAGTAAGTTTATAAATACAGTCTGAGTTTGAGGCCCAAGATAGTAAAAAGAAGGGAAAAATCCATACTTAGCTGCCACTCCCATTAGTTGCCACCCAAGTAACCCTAATGTAGCTAATTTTTCGCTACATATTGCTCTAATTCTTCCCTATATAAACTCCTCTCCATTCTACTAATTTTCATATCCCTTAAAGCAATTTGCTTAACCCCTAAAAAATCCCTAAATCTCATTTTTTTTTGCTGTCAACCTCAAATCCTCAAAGAAACTCTAGTTTTCTTCATTTTTGCCGAAACCATCTATTGCCACCGCAAGAAGATTGTCAAAGCGCTGCCGTTACTGTCGCACACCGTCATTGCTGCCAGACTATTCTTACCATCGCAAGATTTTTACCGTAGCAAGTCTTTAACAATTTGCTGATTTCTTTTTTTTCCTTGTGCATAAACTTTTCCAATTTTCAAGAAAAGATACCATGTCTTGTAAAAGAACAAGATCTTCAAAGACTACTCCTAAAAACCCGATTTTGATCGATGAAAAAGTGAAAGAGAGATTTGATTCAATCTTCAAGTATCAACCTATTATGCCAGAAAAAGTTTTTGACTTGAAGAGTAATGATTTGATGGTTATTCCTATACTGATTAGAAAGAAATCAATGTAACAGTTCAGTTTAGACCCTAGTCGGAATAGTGGTTTTGGGTCTACAAATCTGAGTTAGGAAAATATTTTAATATTATTTTTCGTGCTTATAATATGTGAATTGACATGTGTGAAAGTTTCGTATGAAAATTTAATCGTTTATGTGTTGAATTTGATAAAAGGACCTAATCATGTAAGATGCAAAATTTGCATTTTATATGTTAAAGTTTCTAATTGCTATGTCTCTTTAATTCTGAGGTCCTTATGTGATTATTTGACTATGGATTGTATTGAATGAGATTAATGGACATTAGTTGGTGAAATTTTAAATGTATATTATAAGGTTATAATAGTAAATTGTATATTAAGGTTTGTTAGTTAAACAAAACATAATATTGGCTTCTTGTATTCATCATTTGGCCAAATATATCAAAGGAAAAAGAAAAAAAACTCAAGCTTAGGGTTCGGCTAACAGATTTGGTGATTTAGGCATGTATTTTGTTCGGTTTTTGATAATTTCTATGTTTTTGTGATCGTTGCTTAGAGTTCTATCAAGCCCATATTTGAATTTCTGAAATTGTTGATGATTTTGAGTTGAACCATTGATGAAACTATGAGTTTTATGAAGTTTGATGATAGTATATGGAAGTTTGATGTTGGGTTAACAACTTTTGTCTTTGAATTTTTGATGAATTTGAGTAATTTGGGCTAAATTGTAAAAGTAAGAATTTTAAGAGACTAAAATATGAAATAAATGAAATGTGGGGGCATATAAGAACACTATGAATATTCAGCTAGGAATGTGTGCAAAGAAATTATGTGTTTTTTGTGATTTTGTGAAATAGGGACTAAAGTGTTAAAATGTGAAAATGTGAGGGCTAATTCGTAAAATACCCTAAATATGTGTTTTTGGATTGATTTGAAAGAATGTGAGTTTGAATAAGTTAAATGTGAATTTATTTAGATCAAGAACCAAAAAAAAAACAGAATTAGATCGGGGAAAGTCGAAAGTCGTCGAGTAGCTGATTTCGTTTATTCGAATCCGTACAAGGTAAGTCTATATACAAATAGATGTGTTTTGAATTGAATTACTATGGATTATATGCTATTGAACTATGATGAATGACTATATGAGTTGAGAAATATGAGACATCCGAGAAAGTATTGACAAAGTTCTGATGTCCGAAAAGCCACGTACGAACCTTAGGAATAGTTAGGATACATATGTCATGACATAGGATTTGATATGTGTTCTCGTGTAAGACCACGTTTGGGACATTGGCATCGATTTATGATTTACGTGTAAGACCATGTCTGGGACATCAGCATCGTATTTGATTTCGTGTAAGACCCTGTCTGGGACAATGGGATCGATATTTGATTACATGTAAGACCACGCCTGGAACGTTGGCATTGTATGAGCTTTTCGAGCTATCTGTGTATCCTTATGATTTCAAACGGTTCAATGGGCATTCTGAGAAACGAATGATTATATGAAATGTGTATCCGATTTAGGTACGTTTGAAATTGTATGTCATATTTGATGTTGAAAGGTAAATATATGAATCTTTGTGATCAATTGATTATATATGAAAAGAGCATGAGAAAATAAGCTATATGTGTAAATGATTGGGGAATATGTGAAATGTAATTGAGCTATGTTGTTTATGATAGCATTTGGCTAAGGAGTATATGTATATTATGATGCTTATGTGTTTATATTGTTAAGTTTATTTGTGTATGACTTATTAAGCTTTTGAAAGCTTACTTTGTGTGTCTTTCAACTGTTTTATAGATATCGAAGCTACCGGAAGCTTGAGAATCATCGAGGATCATCACCACACTATCGAACTATAATTGGTACCTTTTGAAAGTGTAATTATTGGAGTATGGCATGTGTAGGCTAGAAGTATTAGAATATGTTTTGTATTGTGTATATCATGCCATGTAATATTGATAGATTATGGTTAAACTTATGGTTTGAATTTGGTATATGATATGTGATGTAATGTTACTATTATGAGGTGTTTTTGGTTTGCCAAAAGAAATGGTTAAATTGGTAAGTTTTTGGTATATGTTTGTCTATGGATTTGGTAATAATTTGGCATGAGAATGAATGAGGTAAATTGATGTTACAAATCATATGTTTTTGTATGTCTTTGGCTTATGAATGTTATGTTTTGATTTGTGAATTATGAATGAAATAGGTTGACGAATATATGATATGAATGATGTATGACTTTGGGTTTGAAATTGGTTGAAAATATGATGCTTTAGATGCCTATTTGATGCTTGTATGGAGGACCCTTGATGGGTGGCAATTTGGCCTTGCAAATGGAATATTTTTTGCCCACACGGGAGGGGACATGGGCGTGTGTCTCAGTAGTGTTGCTCGAGGGCCATTTTGAAATGAGCCTGGGCAAACCATACGGTCGTACACACAGGTGTATGCTAGGCCATGTGGCAAGTCAATTTAGAACACGGGCAAAAAATACGGGCGTGTGACTGGCTGTGTGACCCAAGTCAGTAGCTTCCCTAATTTTTACATGGTCTGACACAAGGGCGTGTCTTGTGGCCGTGTGGACAAGTCAGTATGTATGCCCTATTTTTGACATGGCATAGACACACGAGCATGTCTAATGCCGTGTGAGGTACACGGCCTATTGACACGTGCATGTGACCTGTACAACTTTGAAAAATGTTTAAGTTGTGAAAAATTTTGTACGAGCTCAGTTTAGTCCCGACCCTTTTCTAGTGCATGCTTAAGGTCTCGATGACCTAAATAAGGGACTCTATGGTATTGTTTGACTATGATTGATAATGGTGTCTATAAATTGTTTGTAAAATGTTTTGATTTGTCCGGTAACACCTTTAACCCTAGTTCGACGATGGATATGGGTTAGGGGTGTTACATTTGGTTGGTATCAGAGCGACGATTTAGTCAATTCTAGGACTAACGTAGGTATGTGAGTCTAGTTATACATGCCATATTTATGAACTGTGATAGTGTGATGAATTCTAACAATGAAAATATGTTTTTATTTAGTAAATGTATCCCGAACGAGCCATAGCTAACTATGTCGAGAGTAATGCGCTTGCTCCCGTGCAAGGGACAGCGCCATCTGATTCAAGACCGGCTATGAGTGGCCATGATGGAGAGGCTAGAGAAGCCCTCTATTAGATGATGAACGATTGGTTCACCCAATATATCCGAACTAATCCAGCTGTTCAACAACCCCCAACCCCGCCTAATCCTCCGCAAGTCCTTGCTATGCCACAAGCGAATCCGATTCAGTTAAGCAAGCCACCGGTTGATAAGATTAAAAAATATGGGGCTGAAGAGTTTCGTGCTTCTACGAATGATGATTCTGAGAGAGCTGAGTTTTGGCTAGAGAATACGATAAGAGTATTTGATGAATTGTCATTGACTTTGGATGAATGCCGAAAGTGTGTCATTTCACTTCTGAGAGATACGACTTATCATTGGTGGAAAACACTGATATCAGTGGTTTCGAGAGATTGAGTAACCTGGGATTTCTTCCAAGCTGAATTCTGGAAGAAATACATCAGTCTGAGATTTATCGACCAGAAACGTAAAGAGTTTCTTTAATTGAAACAAGGCCGTATGTCTGTTACAGAATATAAGTGAGAATTTATAAGATTGAGCCAGTATACACGAGAATGTGTCTCGACCAAAGCAATAATGTGTAAAAGATTCGAAGATGGTTTGAATGAAGACATTCGTTTTTTAGTCGGGATTTTAGAGATAAAAGAGTTTGTTGTGCTTGTTGGGCGGGCATGTAAAGCTGAAGAACTCGGGAAAGAGAAAAGAAAAGCCGATTCTGAAGCTAGAGATGTGAGAAAGAGATCTGCAAGTAAACCATTTTAGTCTGCATCAAAGAAATTCTGAGTTGATTATAGCCGTTTAAAGACTAATATGGGACATCCGAGTAGAGATCGTGCTAGATCGCAATCGAGCTTCAGAGTTCCAGCTACTTCTATTGCTAGTGTTGGAAATGCTAGATCTGGTCGACCTGAGTGTAAACACTGCGGTAAAAGACATATTGGCAATTGTAGACTATATGATTGGGCTTGTTTCAAATGTGGATCTTTAGATCACTTTATCCGAGTTTGTCCTAAGCCTGTTGAGCAAGAGATAGCACAAAATCTGAGACTGTGTAACACCTTAACTCGAGCTAGACCACCCAAAAATACTGGAAATGTGAGTGGCTGTTCAATCTGAGGCTCGCACACCTGCCAGAGCCTACGCAATTCGAGCTCGTGAAGAAGCTTCGTCTCCAGATGTGATTACAGGTACTTTTACTCTTTACGATACTTCTGTGATTGCTTTGATAGATCCAGGATCGACCCATTCTTATATATGCATGAACTTGGTGAATAGTAAAACTTTGCCTATAGAGTCTACTGAATTTGTGATTAGAGTATTGAACCTCCTAGGTAAAAGTGTTTTGGTTGACAAAGTCTGCAAGAATTGTCCATTAATGTTTAGAGACATTTGTTTTCTGGCTGATCTAATGTTATTACCTTTTGATGAGTTTGATATAATTCTGAGTATGGATTGGTTAACTTTGCATGATGCTATTGTGAATTGCAAACGAAAAACTATAGATTTGAGATGCAACAATGATGAGATAGTCCGAATTAAATCTAATGACTTAAATGGGTTGCCAGCTGTGATATCTTCAATGAAAGCTCTAAGTATTGTGAGAAAAGGTGGTGAAGCTTACTTTGCTTATGTGATTGATTCGAAAGTAACAGAAAAGAAAGTTGAATCAGTGCCTGTTGTCTGTGAATTCCCTGATGTGTTTCCTGAAGAACTTTCGGGATTACCTCCGATTCGAGAAGTTGAATTTGGTATTGAGATAGTATTGGGAACTACTCTGATTTCGATAGCTCCGTATAGAATGGCTCTGACCGAGTTAAAAGAATTAAAGTCTCAGTTGCAAGAGTTGACTGATAAAGGATTTGCAAGACCAAGTTTCTCGCCTTGGGGTGCACCTGTTCTATTTATGAAAAAGAAAGACAGTACGATGAGAATGTGCATTGATTATCGTCAGTTGAACAAAGTGACTATCAAGAGTAAATACGCTCTGCCTCGAATTGATGATTTGTTTGATCAGTTGAAAGGAGCTACAGTATTTTTGAAGATAGATTTGAGATTGGGATATTATCAGTTGAGAGTAAAAGATTCAGACATTTTGAAAATTGCTTTTCGAACAAGGTACGGACACTATGAGTTCTTAGTTATGCCTTTCAGATTAACGAATGCACCTGCTATCTTTATGGACCTGATAAACAAAATTTTCAGACCATATTTAGATCAATTTATTGTCGTATTCATTGATGACATATTGATTTATTCGCGTGATGAATCTGAGAATACCGAGCGTTTGAGAATAGTGCTACAGACTTTGCGAGAAAAGCGACTGTATGCGAATTTTAGCAAATGTGAATTTTGGTTACGAGAAGTCGATTTTTTGGGCCATATAGTGTCAGCATCAGGTATCCGAGTTGATCCGAGAAAAATTTCAGCTATTTTAGATTGGAAGCCTCCGAGAAATGTTTCTGAAGTCCGTAGTTTTCTAGGACTTGCCGATTATTACTGATGGTTTGTAAAAGGCTTTTTGATGATTGCAACTTCATTAACGAAACTACTTCAGAAAGATGTGAAATTTGAATGGTCTGAAAAGTGTCAGAAAAGCTTTGATCAGTTGAAAGCCCTATTGACTGAAGCTCTAGTGTTAGTAGAAGACAAATCGGGTAAAGAATTTGTGATCTACAATGATGCTTCGTTGAATGGTCTGGGATGTGTTTTGATGTAGGAAGGCAAAGTCATTGCTTATGCTTCGAGACAGTTAAAGTCGCATGAAAAGAACTATGGAAAGCGCGATTTGGAGTTAGCAGCTATTGTGTTTGCTTTGAAATTTTGGCACCACTATCTGTTCGGTGAGAAATGTCACGTTTATTCTAATCACAAAAGCTTGAAATATCTAATGACTCAGAAATATTTGAATCTGCATCAGAGAAGATGGCTAGAACTGCTAAAAGACTACGAGCTTGTTATTGGTTACCATCTAAGAAAGGCCAATGTTGTTGTTGATGCTTTGAGTCGAAAATCATTTTTTGCTTTACGTGTAATGAATGCTCATTTAGTTTTATCTGATGGTGGTTTGGTTTTAGCTAAATTGAAAGTGATACCTTTGTTCTTACAACAGATTTATGAAGCTTAGAAAGTTGATAATGAGATTTTTAGCAAAACGAGCCCGGTGTGATTTAGATTTTAATTCAGAATTTAGAGTTGATAAAGATGATTTTCTGAGATTCTGAGATCAGATTTATGTTTCGAGAAATCCAGAATTGATTCAGATAATTTTGAACGAAGCTCACGACAGTTGTTTATCTGTGCATCTGGGTAGTACAAAAATGTATAACGATCTAAAACAGCTTTATTGGTGGCTTAGTATGAAGCGTGATATCTCTAAATTTGTTGCAAAATGTTCGATCTGTCAGCAAGTTAAAGCTGAACATCAAGTTCCGTCTGGGTTACTTTAGCCGATTATGATTCCTGAATGGAAATAAGATAAAGTAACGATGGATTTTGCTTTGGGTTTGCCCCTATCTCCACGAAAGAAAGATGCTAACTGGGTTGTGGTTGATAGAAGCTCATTTTATTCCAGTAAGATCCAATTACTCGCTTGATAAATTAGCTGAGTTATACATTTCTGATATTGTGAGATTGCACGGTGTGCCATTGTCTATTGTGTCAGATAGAGATCCGAGATTCACATCGCGATTTTGGAAGAAATTGCAAGATGCTTTGGGTACAAAATTGCACTTCAGTACTGTTTTTCACCCACAAACGGATGGTCAACCAGAGTGGATTATTCAGATTATTGAAGATATGTTGAGATCTTACGTTCTTGAGTTTGAAGGTACGTGGGAATAGTATTTGCCTTTGATTGAATTTGCTTCTAATAGTAGTTTTCAATCAAGTATTAAAATGGCACCGTACGAAGCCTTATATGGTCGCAAATGCCGTACACCTTTGTATTGGACTGAACTCAGTGAGAATAAGATACATGGGGTCGATATGATAAAAAAGACTAAACATAAAATAAAAGTGATCCGAGAAAATTTGAAAATAGCTTCCGATCGTCAGAAATCTTATGTAGATTTGAAACAAAAAGATATTGAATTTGAGATTGGTGACAAAGTGTTTCTGAAAGTATCCCCATGGAAGAAAGTACTTCGATTTGGCAGAAAAGGCAAATTGAGTCTAAGGTTCATTGGGCCGTATGAGATTATCGAGCATATCAGGCCGGTTGCTTATAGATTATTGTTTCCATATCGATGCTTCGAAGGTATAGATTTGATCCATCACATGTGATTTCTTCGTTTGAGATTGAGATTCAATCCTATATGACCTACGAAGAAGAATCGGTCTGTATCTTAGCTCGTGAGATTAAAGAATTGAGAAATAAGAAAATTCCATTAGTAAAAGTAATGTGGCATTGACACGGAGTTGAAGAGGCTACGTGGGAGCCTGAAGATGTTATGAAATGACAATATCCGAATCTGTTCAATGGTCAGATTTTCGGGGATGAAAATCCCTAAAGGGGGAGAGTTGTAACAGTCTGGTTTAGACCCTAGTCAGAATAAAGGTTTAGAGACCACAAATCTGAGTCAAAAAAATATTTTAATATTATTTTCTATGCTTATAATATGTGAATTGACATGTGTAAAGTTTTGTATGAAAATTTAATCGTTTGTGTGCTTAATTTGATAAAAGGACCTAATCGTGTAAAATGCAAAATTTGCATTCTATTTGTTAAAGTGCCTAATTTCTAGGTCTCTTTAATTGTGAGGTGCTTATGTGGTTATTTGACTATGGAATGTATTGAACGACATTAATGGACATTAATTGGTGGAATTTTAAATGTATATTATAAGGTTATAATAGTAAATTGTGTATTAATGTTTATTAATTAAACAAAACATAATATTGGCTTCATTTATTCATCATTTGGCCAAATATATCGAAGGAAAAAGAAAGAAAACTCAAGCTTAGGGTTCGGATAAGAGATTTGGTGATTTAGGTATGTATTTTGCTCGGTTTTTGATAATTTTTACGTTTTTTGTGATCGTTGCTTAGAGTTCTATCAAGCCCATATTTGAATTTCTAAAATTGTTAATGATTTTGAGTTGAGCCATTGATGGAACTATGAGTTTTATGAAGTTTGATGATTGTACATGGAAGTTTGAAGATATAGTACATGGAAGTTTGATGTTGGTTTAACAATTTCTAAAATTGACATGTGTATTTTGTGATTTTGTGAAAGAGGGACTAAAGTGTTAAAATGTAAAAATGTGAGGGATAATTTGTAAAATGCCCTAAATATGTGTTTTTGGATTGATTTGAATGAATGTGAGTTTGAATAAGTTAAGTTTGAATTTATTTAGATCAAGAACCAAAGAAAACAAAATTAGATCGGGGAAAGTCGAGAGTCGTCGAGTAGCTGATTTTGTCTATTCGAATCCGTACGAGGTAAGTCTATATACAAATAGATGTGGTATGAATTGAATTACTATTGATTATATGCTATTGAACCATGATGAATGACAATATGAGTTGAGAAATATGAGACATCCGAGGAAGTATAGACAAAGTTTTGACATCCGAAAAGCCCCGTACGAACCTTAGGAATAATTAGGATACATATGTCATGACATAGGATCCGATATGTGTTCTCGTGTAAGACCACATCTGGGACATTGGCATCGACTTATGATTTACACGTAAGATCATGTCCAGGACATCGGTATCGTATTTGATTTCATGTAAGGCCCTATCTGGGACAGTGGCATCAATATTTGATTACATGTAAGACCACGTCTGGGTTGTTGGCATTGTATGAGCTTTCCGAGCTATCTGTGTATCCTTATGATTCTGAATGGTTCAACGGGCATTCCGAGAAACAAATGATTATATGAAATGTGTATTCGATTCGGGTACGTTTGAAATTGTATGTCATATTTGATGTTGAAAGGTAAGTATATGAATCATTGTGATCAAATGATTATATGTGACAAAAGTATGGGAAAATAAGCTATATGTGTAAATGATGGGGGAATATATGAAATGTAATTGAGCTATGTGGTTTATGATAGCATTTGGCTAAGGAGTATATGTATATTATGATGCTTATATATTTATATTGTTAATTTTATTTGTATATGGCTTACTAAGCTTTTGAAAGCTTACTTTGTGTGTCTTTCAACTATTTTATAGATATCAAAGCTACCAAAAGCTCGAGAATCATCGAGGATCATCACCACACCATCGAACTATATTTTGGTACCTTTTGAAAGTGTAATTATTGGAGTATGGCATGTGTAGGCTAGAAGCATTAGAATATGTTTTGTATTGTGTATATCATGCCATGTGATATGGCTAGATTATAGTTAAATTTATGGTTTGAATTTGGTATATGATATGTGATGCAATGTTGCTATTATGAGGTGTTTTTGGTTGGCCAAAAGAAATGGTCAAATTGGTAAGTTTTTGGTATATGTTTGATTTTGGATTTGGTAAGAATTTGGCATGAGAATGAATGAGGTAAATTGATGGTACAAATCATATGTTTTTGTATGTCTTTGGCTTATGAATGTTATGTTTTGATTTGTGAATTATGAATGAAATAGGTTGGCGAATATATGATATGAATGATGTACGATTTTGGGTTTGAAATTGGTTGAAAATATGATGCTTTTGATTCCTATTTGACGCTTGTAGGGAGGACCCTTAATGGATGGCAATTTGGCCTTGCAAACGGCCTACTTTTGCCCACACGGGCAGGGACATAGGCGTGTGTCTCAGTCATGTTGCTCTAGGGCCATTTCAAAATGAGCCTGGGTAGACCACACGGTCGTACACACAAGCGTGTGCTAGGCCATGTGGCCAAGTCAATTTCGAACACAGGCAAGACACGCGGGCGTGTGACTAGTCGTGTGTCCCAAGTCAGTAGCCTCCCTAATTTTCACATGGCTTGGCGCACGGGCTTGTCTTATGGCCGTGTGGAAAAGTCAGTATGTATGCCCTGTTTAGACACGGCCTAGACACACAGGCATGTCTAATGCCGTGTGAGGTACACGGTCTGTTCACATGGGCGTATGACTTGTACAACTTTGAAAAATGTTTAAGTTTTGAAAAATTTTGTATAAGCTCAGTTTAGTCCCGACCTCTTTCTAATGCATGCTTAAGGTCTCGATGACCTAAATAAGGGACTCTATGGTATTGTTTGACTATGATTGGTAAAGATGTATATGAATTGTTCATAAAAATGTTCTGATTTGTCCGGTAATGCCTTTAACCCTAGTTCGGCAACAGATACAGGTTAAGGGTGTTACAATCAATGCTCTCAAGTGGGAACGGTTTTGTGATGCTTGTTCACTTCCCAATGATGAACTAGTTCTAGAATTCTATGGTAGTTTGACTATGAAAGATGCTATTAAGGTGATCATTCAAAAGAAAAGGTACCTCTTACTTCTAAGTCCATCAACAATTTGTTTAACTTACCTGATGTTGAAGAAGATGAGTACTACCCTATGATGAACAATATCAATTGGGATTTTCTTCAACAAGTGCTTGATGTTGTGACAAATTTGGGATCCCAATGGATTATAAGAAAGTATGGGAGCCATTCTGGCCGATGGGAATACCTAAAACCAGTAGCAAAGGTATGGTTTTATTTCGTTCGCTACAGTTTTATGCCTATCTCAGATAGTTCCACCATGTCGATGGAACGGATGCTTTTTCTATGCAATCTTGACAGAAAAGTCCATTAATGTTGGGAAAATTATCCTCAAAGAGATTCATGATTGTGCTAAAAAGTAGACAGGAAGTGCTTATTTCCCATAATTAATCACTTCACTTTGCTTAAGGGCCCATGTTAAAACACAAGAAAATCTGAAGGGGCAACATGTTCAAGGGTGCATTACAAATCATAATCTTGAAAGGATAGAAGAGAAGGTGCATGAGATGGATCAAGGTGAGCAAGAAGAGCAAATTGAGCTAGATACCAAGGAGCCAACAAATGAAACAGAAACTAAAGCTAATTCAGTTACAAACACTGAAGCAGAAGAATCTGATAAGGAACCGAACAGTCCTAAACCAGTTAAAGGATCTGCAACCTCTGAACCAAGGGTTGAGCCAGAAGAAGAACCAGTCAAGCTAAATGTTGAACCTGAATCTAGAACTCCTATGCCGACTTCTGCAAGTGCTTCAAAGAAATCAGAGTTATCAATTTTGATGGATATGTGCAAGTTCATGCACAATCAACAACAAACTTACTAGAAATATGCAAAAATTATAGATGACTTAATTTAAAATAATTTTAAGAATATCTCTAATACTTTTGTTCCTAAGTTCCCAGATACTATCTTTGAGACATGGACGAAAGGTACTGACTATGCAAGCAGAGATGGAGCTGAAAAAGACAAGGGGAATGAGTCAGAAAAATAAAAGGGGGATTCTTGTCTTGTTATTTATTCAATTATTTTTAGGTCTTTAGGAATTTATTTCTTTCGTAATTAGGATTTCATTTCTGCAGAATAAAACATAGCAAGCATGAATAAACTTAACACTTCTTTAGAAAGAAAAATACTAAGTGATGTGGTAATGGGAATGAACATGTCTAGGATTGGGTTATTAGGAAAGACTTGGTATTTAAGCAGTCTTAATGGATCACCTCTCTTTCTTTTCAACCGTACCTAGTGTTCAGTTTTCATTCATTACTTTGTTCAGTTTTCATTCATTACTTTGTTCAGTTTTAAAGGGGGTAATTTTTAAAATTTTCAAGTATGTTTCAATCATTTCTTTCATAAGTATGTTTTAATAAATGAATGTTTAGAGACATTTTTTTGTTAAGGAGATAGTTTGCATGCAAGTATGAATGATGATTTTATCTGAGTGAAAGTATGCTATCATGAAGAATGGAATGCTTGTATGATATTAGTTGTAACACCTCTAATCCATATCCGTCGCCGGATTAGGGTCCGGAGGCATTACTAAACAAAAGCGCAACTCTGAATATTCACACAAGTCATATTCATATGTATATACGAATGTCCAAATAAATATTAATCGAAATTTTATCATTACATAAAATACAAATACAAGTCAAATTCGGATATCTAATAAACATCAAATCATATTAAGACATTTTTCAAAACATGTAAAATTAAATCAAATAAAAATCTAACACATGACAATTTAATCATCAGCATATACAACGTTCATATTTTCACAAATAGCCAAATATGTTTCAGTAAACAAATAAACCTTATATACATTTTAACCATATTAAACATGAACTATAATTGAACATTAAAAATGAAACTTATCAAGTTTAATTCACAAACTAAAATTATACTCAATCATTTATTTAACCATTTTATAACACAAGTAACAATTTGAAATGCACTCATTTCACATGCCAAAAATAACCTATTTGTCATCAATTTGGTCATCTAAACTTTGCCTAGGACGCAAATAATTTTACATATTACCTACCTATTACGTAGTATACCTTTAGATGAGATACATATCAAGTCAATTCATCATATGCATAAATATTTATATAAGCTAATGCCGAATCACAAGTTAGTCATAACCATCTCATATACCTTTATCTTATATCCGAATTCACAATACATTATTGTATAATTTTCAAACCAACTCATATTACAATTTATACCTCTCAAGAGTAAGCCATTAACTACAAATAGATATATTTATATATACAAAACATGAATCTTCCATATCATATAATGAACATATCAAGAAAAACTTATATCATGCTCGGACATAGCCAAACAACCTTTAATGCCAAATCACATTTAACACTTTGACCAAATACAACAACCAAAAATTTAATTAGTCTCTTATCTATGCATACCATAATCGAATCAATCCAATGCACACATCCAAATTTACCAAGCAAGTACAACGCTCAAATAGATATCACAAGTATCATTCATCCTTGACACATTGCATAATAACAAAAATGGACTCAAACCATCATTATATCAAAACTAAATTCAAGCGTTTAAATAAGCCATTTTCACATGGCTTTTATACAAAACCAAGGTTCATCATGTCAAAACAGCATTCAGCCTATACACACAAAGTAAGCTAACTTAGCTTAGTAAGCCTTAAGCAAATTAAACAATTAATGCATAATAACATTTCAATTAGTAATCATTTCAATTAAATAAATCAACTTATGCATTTTTAATCACCTTTATTTTCAAACTTTTAATTCCACACATATATATATAACATATACTTTCATAAGGCAATTTCTCTTTGGTTGAATATACAAGTATACATCACCAATATGTTCTTAAATTTTGAAACCACATTGACTTATATAATCGAATATACATATATATTTTAAGACATATATTCATCACTCAAAGTTTAACATTACATTCATGTACAATTATAAGATCAAATTTATTTATCATATTAGCACATGTACTACATCAATTTCATGTATTGTTTTTCATCACATATCAAGCAATCAATTCATCATGTTTTCAAATAGGTATTCCAACTATCACGTACCTGATCGTTTTAGCTAGTTCAATGTATTCATTTATCACATCAATATAAAGTATTTTAGGCATAGACTTATAATATTTCATCGGCATAAAACCTGCTAGGCCTAAGCCTGTATCACACACCAGTGCAAGGCCGGCTAGACTCAAAGTCTGATTTTATACACCGACAATAAGCCTGCTAGGCATCAAGCCTGATTAAATTCACCAGCATAAGGCTTGCTAGGCTCAAAGCCCAAATATCATTATTATAAAGCTGTCTCATAAACAATTCATATATTGAACATTTAAAATATTCCATATAGTTCGTACGGACTTTCAAATGTTATAACTCAATCGAGTTCAACTCAAATATGTTATTTCTATGCTTTATCACATTCGTGCTAACTCTACTATAAATCCATGAATTCCAAATCAGCATGTTAAACTAAGTTACAATCAAAATTAACGATGTTAAATTGCTTAAAGACTTACCTCGAATATCGACGAACGATGTAAATCGACTATTCTACTATTTTTGCTTTTCTCCGATCCAAGTCCGATTTCTTTTGTTCTTGATCTATACAATTTTCAAATTAATCTCATTCAAACACAATTTCATTCAATTTACTCCAACATCACATAAATGAGCAAATTACCATTTTACCCTTGATATTTCATACATTGACAAATTAGTCCTAATTGCATAAAACACAAAATACACAAAATCTCACAACAACATAGTTGGCCGAATCTTCCTTATACTCATAATAGTCCATATATTTCATTTATTTCACATTTTAGTCCCTCAATTTATTATTTTTGCAATTTAGTCCTAATTACTCAAAATAACCAAAAACTCCAATACAAAACATGTTAATCTAAAACATATCTTTCATATTTCATCATGAAACAACAAAAATCTCAAGCTCACATGAATGGCATAACTCAAAATATTCATCAAAATCAAAAATTCAAGTATGGGTCGGGTAGTACTCGAAGCAACGATCTCAAAAACGTAAAAATTATCAAAAACTGAACTAGTTACATACCTTGATTAAGCTATCAACAATGGCCGAACCTATGGAAGCTTTATTTCTTTTCCTTTTTCTTTATATTCGGTCATGCAAAGTGTATGAACACTTTCGTTTTATTTTTATGTTTTATTATTACATGTTATTATACATTTTACAATTATAACCTTTATTTATTAATACAAAACCATTATAACTTAAGGCTTTTACCGTCCATTACTTATTATCATGGTCAAATTGCATATTAAATACCTCAAATTACAAAGACAAACACAATTCGACCCTCACACATTAAACCACTAAATTTTCATTTTACGCGATTAAGCCCTTTTATTTAATCGGACACTAAAACGATAAAATTAAATCACGAAAATTTCACGAATATAAATTCACCCAAAATAAGCACAGAAAATAAATTTTAAACATTTTTCTAACTCAGATTCGTGGTCCTGAAACAACCTTTTCGATTAGGGTTTAAATCGGGTTGTTACAACTCTCCCCCTCAGGGATTTTCGTCCCCGAAAATCTTACCAGTGAATAGGTTCGGATAACGTTCTCTCATAGCATCTTCTAGCTCCACGTTGCTTCTTCAACTCCATGTTTATGCCACAGTACTTTAACCAACAAAATTTTCTTATTTCGTAAGTCTTTAATCTCGTGAGCCAGAATACAAATCGGTTCTTCTTCGTATGTCATATCGGTTTTAATTTCAATCTCAGATGGACTAATCACATGTGAAGAATCAGATTGATATCTATGAAGCATCGAAACATGCAATACATTATGGATCTTTTCTAGCTCGGTGGCAACAACAGTCTATAACCTCATACGACCCAATAAATCTTGGACTCAATTTGCCCTTACGACCGAATCTAAGTATTTTCTTCCATGGTGAGACTTTAAGAAATACTTTATCCCCGATCTGAAACTCTATATCTTTTTGTTTCAAGTCCGCGTATGATTTCTGACGATCTGATGCTGCTTTTAGACTTTCACGGATTACTTTCACTTTCTGTTCAGTTTCTCTGACCAAATCAACCCCGTGTATCTTGTTTTCACTGAGTTCAATCCAATACAATGGTGTATGACATTTACGGCTGTATAAAGCCTCGTAAGGTACTATTTTAATACTCGATTAAAAGCTGTTATTATACGCAAATTCAATCAAAGGCAGGTATCGTTCCCACGTATCTTCAAACTCGAGAATGCAACATCTCAACATATCCTCAAGTATCTGAATGATTCATTCGGACTGACCATCTGTCTGGGGATGAAAAGCAGTGCTAAAATTTAATCTCGTACCTAGTGCATCTTGCAGTTTCTTCTAAAATCGTGATGTAAATCTCAGATCTCTATCTGAAACAATAGATATAGGCATACCATGTAACCTCACGATCTAAGAAACATACAATTCTGCCAACTTATCAAGCGAGTAATCTGTACGAACTAGAACAAAGTGAGCAGATTTAGTCAATCTATCTACAATAACCCAGTTTGCATCTTTCTTGCTCGGTGTCATCGGTAAACCGGATAAAAAATCCATCGTGACTCTATCCCATTTCCATTCAGGTATCATAATAGGCTGAAGCAATCCCGAAGGTACCTGATGTTCAGCTTTTGCTTACTGACAGGCTAAACATTTCGATACAAAGTCAGAAATGTCTCGTTTCATACCTTGCCACCAATAGTGCTGTTTTAGATCATTATACATCTTCGTACTACCCGATGAACAAATAGCCGACTGTTATGAGCTTCGTTCAAAATAATCTTAATCAACTCTGTATTTCTCAGAACGCATATTCAGTTTCTGAATCGCAAACATCCCTCGGTATCCACTTGAAATTCTGAATCAACGTTTGAATCACATTGAGCCCGTTTTACTATCAAATCATTATCGACCTTCTAAACTTCGCAAATCTGCTGAATAAATAACGGTATTGCTTTTAACTTGGCTATTATCGCACCATCATCTGACATAACCATATTTGCATTCATTGCACGCAAAGCAAACAGGGATTTTCAACTTAGAGCATCAGCAACAACATTAGCCTTTCCCGGATGATAGTCAATCACTAGCTCGTAATCTTTTAGCAACTCTAACCATCGATGTTGTCTCAAATTCAGATCCTTCTGAGTCATCAAGTACTTCAAACTTTTATGATCGGAATAAACATGATATTTTTTACCGAATAGATAGTGGCGCCATATTTTCAATGCAAATACAATAGTTGCCAACTCTAAATCGTGCGTCAGATAGTTCTTTTCATGCGACTTTAACTGTCTCGAGGCATAAGCTATAACTCTGCCTTCTTGCATCAAAACATAGCCCAAACCATTTAAAGATGCATCACTATGAATAACAAATTCTTTACCCGATTCTGGTTGAACTAGCACTAGAGCTTCAGTCAAAAGGGCTTTCAACTGGTCAAAACTTTTCTGGCACTTTTCTAACCACTCAAACTTAACATCTTTTGCAGTAGCTTAGTCATCGGGGTTGCAATCATCGAGAACCCTTTCACAAATCGTCTATAGTAACCAGCAAGTCCCAGAAAAATTCAGACTTCAGAAACGTTTCTTAGAGGTTTCCAGTCAAGTATTGCTGAAATCTTACTCGAATCAACCTGAATACCTGATGCTGAAACAACATGTCCTAAAAAGCTAACTTCGTGTAACCAGAACTCACATTTACTAAACTTCGCATACAACTATTTTTCTCGCAAAGTCTGTAACACAAGTCTCAAATGCTCGGCATGTTCGGTTTCATCACGGTAGTAAATCAATATATCATCAATGAATACAACCACAAACCTATCCAAATGTTGTCTGAAGATCCAATTCATCAAATCCATAAAAATAGTAGATGCATTAGTAAGTCCGAACGGCATAACCAGAGACTCATAGTGCTCGTACCTCATTCAAAAGCAGTTTTTGGCACATCAGAGTCTCTGACTCGCAACTGATAATAACCCAATCTCAAATCTATCTTCGAAAACACTGAAGCCCCTTTCAACTGATCAAATAGGTCATCAATCCCTGGCAACAGATATTTATTCTTTATAGTCACCTTATTTAGTTGACGGTAATCATTACACATTCTCATAGTTTTGTGTTTCTTTTTCACAAATAAAACTGGCGCACCCTAGGGAGAGAAACTCAGTCGTGCACAACCTTTATCAGTTAACTCTTGAAACTGTGCTTTCAACTCTTTTAATTCAGTAGGTGCCATATAGTACGGAGCTATTGAAAACAGAGTCGTCCCCGGTACTAACTCAATACCAAACTCTACCTCTCGAATTGGTGGCAAACTCGACAATTCTTCAAGAAAGATGTCCGGATACTCATACACAACTGGTACGAATTCAATCTTCTTTTCAGTCACTTTACTATCAAGCACATAAGTAAAGTAAGCTTCACAACCTTTTCTCACATACTTCCGAGTTAACATCGAAGATATTATTGCTTGTAAACCACTCAGATCATTAGATTCAATCCGAATAATCTCGTTGTTCTGACATCTCAATTCAATGGTCTTTCTTTTGCAATTAACAATGGCACAATGCAAGGTCAGCCAATCCATATCCAAAATTATATCGAACTCATTGAAAGGTAACAACATCAAATCGGTCGAAAAGCATGAGTCTCGAATCATCAATGGGCAATTTTTACATACTTTATCAACCAAAACACACCGGCCCAGGGGGTTCGATACTCGAATCACAAACTTAGTAAACTCAACAGGTAAAGTCTTACTGGATACTAATGTTTCACACACAAAAGAATGAGTCGAGCCAGGATCAATCAGTGCAATAACACTAGTATCATAAAGAGTGAAGGTACCGGTAATAACATCTGGGGAAGAAGCTTCCTCGCGGGCGCGTATATCATATGCTCTGGTAGGTGCACGAGCCTTAGATCGAACTGCAGCATCTTTCGTCCCTCTCTGACTGGCACTTACATTACCCAAATGCCTGGGTGGTCTGCCTCGCACTGACATATTACTCGGTCTCGCGTTCTGAATAGTGTTTTGCTCGGCTAACATCGGACAATTTTGGATAAAGTGATCCATCAATCCACATTTAAAACATGATTGATCATGCAATCTGCAATCTCCAGAATGCCATTTACCATAATGCTTGCACTCGACTCTATTTTGTCGAACATTACCAACACTAGCATCGAAGTGGCTCGTGAACTCACAGGGGGTCAGTCTTGATCTCGTCCAGAAAAGCCCGCAATATCCTTAGATCGACTAGAGTCATCTCTGAACTTCTTCGATACTGAGTGAAAACTCTTACCCGATGATCTTTTACGGGAATCTCTGGCTTCAAAATTAGCTTTTCTTTTCTCTTTCCCAAGCTCTTCGACTTTGCAAGCTCGATTAACAAGTACCACAAACTCTTTGATTTCAAGTATACCAACCAGCAATTTAATGTCTTCGTTCAAACTGTCTTCGAATCTTTTACACATGATAGCTTCAGTTGAAACACACTCGTGGGCATATTGACTGAGTCTCAGAAATTTCTGCTCATATTCAGTCACAATCATATGACCTTGTTTTAATTCAAGAAATTCTTTGCGCTTCTGATCAATGAACCTCTGACTGATATATTTATTGCGAAACTCAGTCTGAAAGAAGTCCCAGGTCACTCATTCTCTCAGAACCATCGATACTGGGAACAGTGATATGCGATGTCTCATAACAAGGATATGACATATTTTAAGCACTCATTCGGGGTAAAAGATAGCTCATCAAACACACGAATAGTATTATCAAGCCAGAATTCAGCTTGCTCAGCATCATCATCATCAGTAGCTCTGAATTCTTTAGCCCCGTGTTTTCTGATTTTATCAACAGGAGGCTTTTTATTTCTCATCGGATCAATCATCAGAGGTACCACAGGTATCGAAGATGGATTATTTGGGGGTGGAGGTTGTTGTGTACCCGGGTTAGTTCTGATATATTGAGTAAAGTTCGGATATATTGAGTAAACCAATCATTCATCATTTGATAGAAGACTTGTTTAGCCTCCCCATCACGGCTACTCGAGATCAGCTGAGATTCAACTGGTGCTGTCCCTTGCGCGGGAGCAGGCGCTACACTCTCGACATCATCAACTACAGTTCTGTCGGGATCCATTTACTATACAAAAACACAATTTCAAATGTCAAAAGTCATCACACTATTGCAGTAAATCTTATGGCATGTATAGTTAGACTCACACATGTTACGTTAGTCCTCCAATTGACTAAACCGTAGCTTTGATACCAATAAAATGTAACACCCCTAACCCGTATCCGTCCCGAATTAGGGTCCGGAGACATTACTGATCAAAAGCACAACTCTGAATATTCACACAAGTCATATTCATATGTATATACGAATGTCCAAATAAATATTAATCGAAATTTTATCATTACATAAAATACAAATTCAAGTCAAATTCGTTTATCTAATAAACATCAAATCATATTAAGACATATTTTGAAACATGTACAAATTAAATCAGCTAAAAATCTAACACATGACAATTTAATCATCAGGATATACAACATTCATATCTTCACAAATAGTCAAATATGTTTCATTAAACAAATAAACCTTATTTTCATTTTAACCATATTAAACATGAACTATAATTGAACATTAATAACGAAACTTATCAAGTTTAATTCACAAACTAAAATTATACTCAATCATTTATTTAACCATTTTATAACACAAGTAACGATTTGAAATGCACTCATTTCACATGCCAAAAATAACCTATTTGTCATCAATTTGGTCATCTAAACTTTGCCTAGGACGCAAATAATTTTACATATTACCTACCTATTACGTAGTATACCTTTAGATGAGATACATATCAAGTCAATTCATCATATGCATAAATATTTATATAAGCTACTGCCGAATCACAAGTTAGTCATAACCATCTCATATACCTTTATCTTATATTCGAATTCACAATACATTATTGTATAATTTTCAAACCAACTCATATTACAATTTATACCTCTCAAAAGTAAGCCATTAACTACAAATAGATATATTTATATGTACAAAACATGAATCTTCCGTATCATATAATGAACATATCAAGAAAAACTTATATCATGCTCGAAATAGCCAAACAACCTTTAATGCCAAATCACATATAACACTTTAACCAAATACAACAACCAAAAATTTAATTAGTCTCTTATCTATGCATACCATAACCGAATCAATCCAATGCACACATCCAAATTTACCAAGCAACTACAACGCTCAAATAGATATCACAAGTATCATTTATCCTTGACACATTGCATAATAACCAAAATGGACTCAAACCATCATTATACCAAAAATAAATTCAAGCGTTTAAATAAGCTATTTTCGCATGGCTTTTATACAAAACCAAGGTTCATCATGTCAAAACATCATTCAGCCTATACATGCCATAATTTTGAATTTAAAACTTTCAAAAGTACCAAGAATAAACGATAGTGCGATTGACTTTACTGGCGATCCTCGAGCATGTAACGATCTCCAAAATCTATAAAACAAAGGCAAATATATACACACAAAGTAAGCTAACTTAGCTTAGTAAGCCTTAAGCAAATTAAACAATAAATGCATAATAACATTTAAATTACTAATCATTTCAATTAAATAAATCAACTTATGCATTTTTTAATCACCTTTATTTTCAAAATTTTAATTCCACACATATATATAACATATACTTTCATAAGGCAATTTCTCTTTGACCGAATATACAAGCATACATCACCAATATGTTCTCAAATTTCGAAACCACATTGACTTATATAATCGAATATACATATATATTTTAAGACATATATTTATCACTCAAAGTTTAACATTACATTCATGTACAATTATAAGATCAAATTTGTTTCTCATATTAGCACATGTACTACATCAAATTCATGTATTCTTTTTCATCACATATCAAGAAATTAATTCATCCTATTTTCAAATAGGTATTCCAACTATCACGTACCTGATCGTTTTAGCTCGTTCAACGTATTCATTTATCACATCAACATAAAGTCTTTTAGGCATAGACTTATAATATTTCACCAGCATAAAACCTGCTAGGCCTAAGCCTGTATCACACACCAACGCAAGGCCTGCTAGACTCAAAGTCTAATTTTATACACAAGCAAGAAGCCTCCTAGGCATCAAGCCCGATTAAATTCACCTACACAAGGCTTGCTAGGCTCAAAGCCCAAATATAATTATTATAAACTGTCTCATAAACAATTCCTATATTGAACATTTCAGATATTCCATATAGTTCATACAGACTTTCAATTTTATAACTCAATCGAGTTAAACTCAAATATGTTATTTCTATGCTTTATCACATTAGGCTAAGTCTACTATAAATCCATGAATTCCAAATCAACATATTAAACTAAGTTACATTCAAAATTAATGATGTTTAATTTCTTAAAGACTTAACTTGAATATCGACGAACGATATAAATAGACTATTTGACTATTTTCGCTTTTCTCCAATCCAAGTCCGATTTCTTTTGTTCTTGATCTATAAAATTTTCAAATTAATCTCATTCAAACACAATTTCATTCAATTTACTCCAACATCACATAAATGGGAAAATTACCCTTTTACCCCTGATATTTCATACTTTTACAAATTAGTCCTAATTGCATAAAACACAAAATACACAAAATCTGACAACAACATAGTTAGGCCGAATCTTTCTTATGCTCATACTAGTCCATATATTTCATTTATTTCACATTTTAGTCAATTTTTTTTGCGATTTAGTCCTAATTACTCAAAATCATCAAAAACTCCAATACAAAACATGTTAATCTAAAACATATCTTTCATATTTCATCATCAAACAACAAAACTCTCAAGCTCTCATCAATGGCATAACTCAAAATATTCATCAAAATAAAAAATTCAAGTATGGGTCGGGTAGTACTCGAAGCAACGATCTCAAAAACGTAAAAATTATCAAAAACCGAACTAGTTACGTACCTTGATTAAGCTATCAACAATGGTCGAACCTATGGAAGCTTTATTTCTTTTCCTTTTTCTTTATATTCGGTCATGCAAAGTGTATGAACACTTTTGTTTTATTTTTATGTTTTATTATTACATGTTATTATACATTTTACAATTATAACCTTTATTTATTAATACAAAACCATTATAACTTAAGGCTTTTACTGTCCATTACTTATTATCATGGAAAAATTGCATATTAAATACCTCAAATTACAAAGACAAACACAATTCGTCCTTCACGCGTTAAACCACTAAATTTTCATTTTATGCGATTAAGCCCTTTTATTTAAACGGACACTAAAACGATCAAATTAAAGCACAAAAATTTCACGAATATAAATTCACCCAAAATAAACACAGAAAATAATTTTTAAACATTTTTCTGACTCGAATTTGTGGTCCTGAAACCACCTTTCCGCTTAGGGTATAAATCGGGCTGTTACATTAGCCTTAGTAATATTTGCCATGAAAACTTAGTTTCTCTTGAGATTAGGCATGCATGAAGGTTTATATCTTTAGAATTGACTTAGCAAATTTTTTGAGCCTAAATCCTAGGGGACAAAAAAATCTAAAATGATATGAGCACTATTTCTTTGGATTGTTTGAGCCTTTTCTAGCCAACCCTATGATATCAGACCCTTGAAATTGTAATTTTGAGCTTAAAGGCCTGTTTATTGCAATGAACCTACATTATAAGCCACATTACCATCTTTTAAAGTTATCCTAATTTTGTGCACCCATCTTAACTAAAGTTTTCTTGGTAATCAACATTTGAGAAAATTTTCAAAAAGATGTATGTGCCCGTGCTTAAAAAAAAGAAACGAAGGAAGAGTGAAGAAAAGTTTGCTCAGTCTCCAAAAAGGAAAAATGTATGAGCTTGAGGTTAAAATACGTTTAGGGGTGTTCCAAAGGTTCACTTAAAGAAAAAGGTTGTATTTTGAGAAATCCAAGACAAAGCTAAAGGTTCGAAGACAAAGCTAAAGGTTAAGATTTTGAAACCAAAATGTCTTATCTCTTAAAATCCCTACCTTTAACCGAGCCCCATTACAACCTTATAAAAGACCTATTGATTTGATGATTATGTCACCTACATTAGTGGGGAGGAAGTACTAAGTTCAACATATAAAGATCATAAATAAGCCTTATAATTGTTTGCTTGATTGATAAGAAATTATGTTGAATGAAGAATGTTATCTGTGGCTGTGAGATACATACAAACTATGATTCATGTTGGCATATTTTGAAACTTCGTATGAAAATCTATAAATGTTTGCATATGAATTACTTGTTAATAAAGAAGATCTATGAACATGAAGTTATTAATGCATGATTATGGGATAAAGGTTGATGCTGCTTACACAGTTAGCAATTTTGCCTTAGCAAGACCTTTTCGCTGTTCATAAACATTACTCAAGATGAGTAATGATTTAAGTTTGGGGGTGTGTAAACTGAAAAATATATAGGATTTTTCCTATGTAATTTATCACCTTTTTACTTAAATTCGTTGTTAAAACCAAGTAATTGTTTAATAATTTAATGACATATGTAAAAATATGAAATTAGGACATAGAAATTATTAAAATGTGATTTTATGCTTTATTATATAGGTTTCATGCATAAAATGGCTTATTTTATATTGATTTGAACATATTACATTTTTTAAGACATAAAATGGGCCATGCATGATTAAATTAAATAATAATATATAAAATTATATTTAATAAATCATTTTAAATATTTTATTGATAATTTGGGTTGTAATTAATTATTTAAATTGGATAAATTTTATTCTTTGGTCATTTAACTTATTGATTTATTTTGGACAAGTCTAATAGCTTTGTTGAATTACAAAAACCGTCGAAATTGAAGACCAAGTCAACGCAAATTTCACTACACATGGTTGTCCATTTAAACCACTTTTGGTTTAATTACACAAGGTCCTTGCATTATTGAAGAAATTAAAGATTTGCCCGAAGATTTACATTTGACCGAGTCTCAGTCCTGAGTTATTATGGCATTTAAATTGCTTAAAAGTCAAGCAAAAATCAGCTCAAATTCCACTAATTGTGGTTGGACACTCATGGAAGAAGTTTGAAGAGACTAAACCCAACTATTTTTAGCAAACTACCCACCTCTCTTCACCTATAAATAAGACCCCTTCATTCCCTCATTCATCATCCCTCAGCCCTCAGCCCTCATCCTTTATCATTCTCTTCTCTCTCAATTCTCTTTAGCATTTTCCATTCCCCACGCCTAGCATCATATCTTCATAGAGATTTTAACAATTAAGCCTCTTAAAGAGCCCTTGGTCAACCACCTTGGAGAGCCATCAGCAGAGGAGCAAAGTAAAGAAGCGAATGAGCCTCGTCAGTTAGAGGCTTGGGTGACAGCCACTTTGATTTGGGTTTAATCTTTCTTTTCTTTAATTTAATCTAAAAATGTTTTCTATGTTTCTTTGTTCTTGTTTACAAAAATGTTAGCTTAATTTTATTTAAACTAAGATGATTACTTTAATTAAATAATATTTATTTGATTCATGCTTATAATGTTTGTGCCTCAATCGATCATGTTTTCAATTAAAATCAAGTTTGTATTTCCCTCATACGTGAGTGAAATGCACCTGAATTAGCTGAGTAATCCTAACCAGATGACGGCTAGTGGACACATTCTAACACCCATTACTGTACCCGAGACCGGGATTTGGTACAAGGAATTACCTCTCGCAAACAAGATCATTCTAAAAAAATGAGTTATAAATTTTTTTTCCAAATTAAAACCAATTAAACAAAATTACAATGTCCCTATTATGGACCTACAGGCCCCAAGTCATACATTATTTGTAACACCCCAAACCCGACCCGGACGTTATGGCCGAATTCGGCGTGTCACATTAAAGTGTTTTAGCAAAAACCGTGTTTTCATTGAAAACCCTTCTTAAAATAAAAGAAACCCTATTAACTAAAAAAAACCTTTCAGTTACGAAAGCCTTGTTTAAAACATTTGATTTTTTTTTAAAAAAAAACTTAGTTGCGGAAACGTAGAAAACATACCATAATTTAAGAAATCAATGTTCAACTTCTCGTAATTACAATGAAAATAATAATAATAATTCAAGTAAAAATAACATAATGAAAACCTTATTACAACCTGGTCTGAACATACTTAAAAAGAAATAAAAACTTAAATGCTTAAAAAAAACCCAAGTCCGAATTATCTTACTAGCCGGCCACCCAGAGTCCCTCTAAACATCAAACCTTCTACTGAGCATTACCTGAAAATAAAATAAAAGATGGGGTGAGTTTTCGCAAACTCAGTGTGTACAACCCTCGATGAAAAATAAGCATTCAAAGAGAAACCATCAAACATGCAATGCAATCCCATCCAAATTATCCATCCGCTACACACCAGCTCCGTCACCCGTTACACCATGTGGGGATATAAATATCGACCCACTCAGCCCACACACCAATGGTAGCCCGGTTGCGGAACTACCTTCATTTACATATGGGCTTTAAAAGCCATCAGTGGATCCACGATTGTCAGGCAACCATGCGATCCTCATATACTTCCTCCGTTCCATAGTTCCCACCCCATATGCAACCTAAGCATAACGTCATATGTATACAAGTCACAACCATAAAACTTACATTCAACACCTAGGGGTTTCTAGTCATTCTCGCCCTTAGGGGCATTTCGGTAATTTTCCCTTAATTATGGTTTTCACTTACCTTGGCCCATGAACAAGTCCCGCGAGCTAAGATGAACGAATACTATGCACTAGGTAGGATTTCAGAGAAGAGGAGGTGGGTCATTAAGACCGCTTAAGTACCAAGCTCTTCCTAGATCCAATCCTAGACATGCGTATATCTGTTGCCACACCTTAACCCTATGACCTGTTCACAGTCGCAATATATTAATTAAGTCTTATATAGTAATCATATTCTAGGCCCAAAATCCCTTACAAAGCCCTAAACAAATTCGCATACCTGTGTTTGGCCCATTAAGCCCATTCATATTCATATGGCTCATTAGGCCCAAATCACCTGTATATGGCCCATTAGGCCCAAATCACATTTATATGGCCCGTTAGGCCCAGTCACATTCATATTCATGCTAACATACAAATTCCTATCACATAGCATCAATATTCAGTTTTTGCCTATTATGGTCCCAATAGCCTATCGGGCCCATTTAGCCTATTCTGGCCCCATATCGCCAAATCACAACCCAAGTCCATGGAATCGCCCGTTGATCTCAGGCAACCTATTGGTCTCCCCCTTACGAGTGTTCACGCACTCGCAAGACTACCGTAGCCAAAACTTTCAGCTTTTCGACATTTCGGCATTTCGGCTTTTCCCGATTCATAGTGTGTGTGCGGTGTATGTACGCACCTGGTAGGCAAGCCTGCTACGATTTCCTTAGCCCAAACCTACAATCGGTATCACTTAAAGATTAATCTCACATACTTATTGAATACTTTACCAAAAGCCAGAATCTCATCTTAACCTTACCTTGCGCGATAAGTATAACAGCCCTTTCACTAACCACGATCAACTCCTAGATCTGCACCAATCGTAACTATTAAAACCAAAATGATAGGTGACTCATTTCCAACACAAGCCCTCTTACCTTACTATGGCTATTCGACCAACCTTAGCCAATGGATGAGGAATACTTACCAACCATATAAATTATGTTCCTTAAATATTTTTTTTTCAATTTTTAATGATTTTTTCAATTCAGAACAGGGGATCACGAAATCAGTCTGAACCAATCTTACAAAAATATAATTATCTCAAAATAAAGAATTCCTTTGCTTGCTATGTTTCTTTTATATGAAAATAGATTCAATAAGCTTTAATTCTATATCCCATTCCACTTCCAGTTCAACTTCTACTATTTTTGGAGATTTTTCAAAGTCACTCCCCTGCTGTTGTTTTAAACTGTTTATCCCAAATTTCATTCCTTCACTAAAATTTCTTATTATCAACTTTCAAGATAATACTTATCCATATTCATCTTATCAAAAATTCAATCACATATCTAACTCATAATTCAAAACTCATATTCACATTCCAGTATTATCCCACATTTTTTTTCACGTTAAATTTCATTTAGCAAACTTGTTTCTCCCGGTGAACACTTTGGAAAGTAACAATATCTGGTGGTTTTAGCACATAGCTCCACACTATTGGGCTAACATGTAATTGTGGCATATGCACTTAGCGCCACTTTTCAAATTAACATGTATAACCGTGGCATATCCACTTAGTACCCGTTACATGTTTAACCGTGGTATATCCACTTAGCACCACGTTAATGAATCAATATATGTAACCGTGGAATATCCATTTAGCACCACGTTACATGTTTAACCGTGGTATATCCACTTAGCACAACGTTAATGAATGAATTATCCACTTAGCACCACATTAATGGATCAATATATGTAACCATGGCATATCCACTTAGCACCACGTTATATGTTTAATCGTGGCATATCCACTTAGCACCACGTTACATGTTTAACCGTGGTATATCCACTTAGCACCACGTTAATGAATCAATATATGTAACCGTGGCATATCCACTTAGCACCACGTTACATGTATCAATATGTGTAATCCTAGTATATCCATTTAGCACCACGCTACACGTATAACCGTGGTATATCCACTTAGCACCATGTTTTTTTTCATTCCGAAGGTTCAACTAAGATTTCCTCATTTAATCTCAATTCATCAACCACAAATCACCGTTTGTGACAATTAATTGAACAATACTAAAACTTATTTCATTTGCACTCTCTTCACAAGTCCATTTCATTTCACATGTCAAACATGTACTCATGAGTTTCGAGTACGTACTTGTGCTATCTCTTAGTACAACCACTCATGCATACAGGACAATCATATGCAAGATCTCATATTCTCGGTAATCACCCATTTCTTTTAAATATCATATTCCATCAAATTCCTATTAACATAAAATTCAATACAATTATAACAAATTATATTTCATGTATATCAATAATAACATGAATAATAGGCTTATTAAATCACGTGAACTCCCCTCGAATCCAGAAATGACAATTTACCATTCTAGTCCATAACCTTGTATTTTCTTGATTTAAGCCCAAATCTCGATTTCTTTGATCTATAATATCACATTTAGACTACTAATTAGTCACACTATTCATATGGGTCTAAAAATCATATTTTTACAAATTTGCATTTTGACCCCTAAACTTTTGCATATTTTTACTTTTTCCTCAAGGTTCGAAAATTAAACTTCTTTCTATTTTCTTATGTTTTATGACATGCTGATCATTTTTCCCTTCTATAGAAACATCAAATTCTCACTCTAACATGTACATATGAACATTAGGTATTTTTACCGATTATGTCGTTTTACTCGTTTTCACGTAAAATCGCTTAGCAAACGTTGTTTAACACAATTTCAAGCTTCATATTCTACCATTAAATATCAAAATACATGTATATCATTCATGGGTAAATTTTTAAACATAAATCCTAGCTCAAAATAATGGTAGAAATGACCAGATCATGTTACCGGGATTTCGAAAATACATAGAACATTAAAAACGGAGCTCAGAATCACTTACTATTAAGCTTGGAAGCTTGGCCAAACCCTAACCATGGCTGCTCTATGTACATTCTGCTGTAGCAAGAAAAAAGGGACACATTTGGGGTTTAAAATTTGTCTTTTAATTTATTTTACCCCTAAATGACCAAAATGCCCTTTTTACTATTCTTTCAAATTTTATCCAACCAAGGCCATTTTTGTCCAACAAGTTATAAAATGGTTTAATTTTCATTTAAGGACCTCCCATTTAAAATTTCATGACAAATAGACACCTCTAACATGTAAAACTCAACTTTTTTACTTTTTACAATTTAGTCCTTTTTACTAAATTGAGTGCCCAAACGTTGAAATTTTCGAACGAAATTTTCACGAAATCATTCCGTGAAATTTTAGACCATAAAAATATAATAAAAAATAAATTTTTCTCATCGGATTTGTGGTCCCGAAACTATTATTCCAACTAAGCCCAAAATCAGGATGTTACATTTCTCCTCCCTTTTTGGGATTTTTGTCCTCGAAAATCTCACCAAAAAAGTGGTTTTGGTTTTTCACTTGGATTCCTTAATCCTATAATCGATGTCAAAGAAATTTCACTCAGGCTAAACTCTTACTACCTATCTCTTTAAATTTTACATACAAAAATCATAAGTGGTATTCATTTTACAATATTTTTACTGAAACTTAATCTCTACGAGAAAGCTCATGTACTCAAAAGTCAGATCCATACCATCATGTTACATATACATTCGCACCCAAATATTTTCAGATTCGAATAGTAAAATTAGTCAGTTTATCTTAACCTCATACTCTTTATAATTTCACACAGTCCAATTATTTGTCAATTCAACCCTCAGCTACTTTTTATTTCAAGCCTTTTCTGGCTTTCCAAAGAAATCATGAGATGAAACTCGGATCTTAATCCGATTAGTGGAGATTAAAATTCCATGATATCCAAAATTCATAAAGACATGAAATTCTATGAATCTGGTGAGCAGACATCCGAGTATACCGGCATAATTTACACATCTCATAACGTTTAATAACGTTACATATCACTTTCCTCTTTCAAGGACATGAATGATCCAGACAAGAAAATCCATATTAACCTTTTCTATTTCCATTCTAATTCCCAAACGGCAAAAATAATTCTGATGATTCTTGCTATACATCTTTAAACTTTCAACATTTCAAGAATTTTTACTCAAAGATAAACAATGATCGTTTTAGCATTTTTTTAATACCCATATTATCTTCACATTATCAATATCAGATCTTCTTATTGCATACGATTCTTCTACGAAACATACACTTCTTAATTAGACTATTTGTCTTTTTACCTGTGAAGAAATAAAATCTTATTCTCAAGCATGCACATCTCATTAAATTCTAGACATATATATTCGATACAGATTGAACAATCAAGTCGACCTTATTCATCCGTAATTGATATTTCAAGAAATTCTCTTTTCTAGTCAACAGAATGATTCAACATGCATCATTCCAAATTCACTCATCATGCCAATCGAAGACCATAACAAATGCATTAACATAAGTGATACTGATACCTCAACTGAATACATTAACTTTGATTAACATACTTGAGAAAGGAAATTCACCATACACATTGGGACTTGAAATTTCACCACATTATCAGGATCAATTCAGAGGTATAGTCATACTTGTTCTTTATATACATCAATGAAAAGTTGGAGGTCATGCTCTAAGTGCAAGTCATGATCAACAAGTTACAAGATAAAATATCTAGAAAACCCAAGATAGAGAAATCTAAAACGGAGAAGCCCAGAATAAGGAAATCCAAGATAAAGAAATCCATGATAAGGAAATCCCATTTATAGCACTGCATCAAAAGACCGAGAACTAGACTCATAATAATATGAAAGACCCCAATGTTTTTTTTTAAAGAAAAGAAATCCAGAATAACATCATTCCAAACCACTGACAATAAATACGACCGGAACTATATGCTTTTCTAATATATAAAATCAATCAGAGCAATGATCGGTAAAAATAGAATCATGGGACCATACACAATTTCTCATTGATTCCCAACAGGCGGAATATAACAAAATACTAGAGAAAAACAGAACCATGCAGATTGTAGTCCAATCAGACTGACAACACATTCGTCTAACGTTAAGATCAGGGAACATTTTCATAATATAAGAATTCATCAGGGATTAGATAGCCCCAATAATATTTCCGGTGTCAGATAGTCTCATACCATATCTCAATAGAAACAATCACAAACTGTTCACTGTAATTACCATGCTTGGACATTTCATATTTCAAACATTATTCCTTTAACTATTGCTGCTGTCCCAAATTCCATAATATTCCCTTTACTAAGAAAACCAATTCATAAGGGAATTTCAATCAATACATTTCTCGACATCATACCAGGATAGATCGTTTTACCAAAATTAACCTTTTTCGCTAACTGCGATGTTGTGAAAATTAAATAATCTTTCGGTCAATCCGATATCTTTCTAGCTCATGTCTGTACTTATCAACCCATTCTCAATCTCTAATCATGCTTATAACCATTCCATCATTAAACTCTTTGGTTTCTCACCTGGAAACTCATTCAACATAAATCTTAGGTATTTCCATTATAAAACACCACTTTGGTAAGGGAAGGGGGTCGTAGGGCCTCTGACTCAACTTTCATATACATGTAACACAATTTTCATCATAGAAATCATATTTCAATCATGTCATTCATTTCGAGTAACTAACATTCATATTAATTTTACACTCACTTTCTAGTTATCTCATTTAAATAAGTGTACTTATACATGTATCTCTATGTTTCCTAGATAATCTTACTTATCCATTCATTAAATCAGACAAGTCAAGCACATAATATCATATAAGGGCCAAACAAACATGGATAAGTATATCACAGTCTAAACTTTCATCTTACACATCATCATATACATATCATTACAATCGTATATATCAGTCCAAGCAATTTAATACATTTACTCAAGTTATACAGCTTACCAATCATAATCATCCCAACCAATATACATGAATATTCATCTTATCAATATTTTTGATAAATTACTTGAACACATGCATTTGTTCAAATAAATCGATCATATACATCATGGAATTATCTATTTATCATAGATAAGCTCATTTCACCATGTACACATTTCATGAATCCTCATTCGTACCTTTCCAAGTTTCAGTTCGACATAACTATACTTTACTCGAATATTTTAGCATCACATTCAACATGGTCAGTGTAACTCAATTGGAGAGTACCTTTGTCTAAACAAAGTGGCTCTCATACGCGTTGGGAGACATCACACTATCACGAATCAGTGGAATGTATAGTTGAACTTTTACACATGCTAGGTTAGTCTGAGAACCGACTAAACCATAGCTCTGATACCACTAAATATAACAGCCCTCACCCGTATCCAATGTTGGGACAGGGTTCGAGGCGTTACCGGACTTAAACATTCACAACATGCAAAACCGGGCCACAAAATTTCACCAAAAATTAAAACATCTCGAACACATGCAAATCGTCCCTTATATAGGTCTTCGAAACATATAACATACATTAGGGTGGTTCAGGACTAAACCAAGAACTTTGAAAATCTTTGGGCAACTTACCTAATTTTCTTACTTCGGAGAGTCACACACCCGTGTGGATTGGGCCATGTGGTCAATTTCAAGGCTATTTTCCAAGCCAATTGTCACCCTTAATTACCTACATACACTTACACATTTTCATAGAAATTGACATGGCATATTTGAGTAATTATATATTCACAATCAAGACACAAGCATGGCATTCTTACAATAACACATAACATATTACCAACCACGCATGGCAAACAAGCATATGCACATCACCAATATCAGACATAACATGAATAGCTAGATTTATAAGTCAGAATCATTATCTCACTAAAGACCAATATATTTGGCCAAATTATAATAACACATGTTATAAAACTAGGTCCCTATACATGCCACTCACTTGATAATTTTAGCATATGTGTTTATACTGTTAAGGTGTTGGCTTGATAGTGTGATGCTACCTCTGACGATCTCCAACCCCGAGTTAACCTGACAACACTAACGGAAAGGAGGGGGTAAGCTTTACGCTTAGTAAACTCGTATGAAAATAATAAGCAATTTACTAACATGCTTTCCATAGTAAAACTATCCCAATTGTACATTTACACATGTTCTGGCTAAGCTGTTTTCTTGAGTCACAGTCAGTAAATCATTTATATCTGGAGCCACAGAACTCCAAATTAAGATTTGTAAATGGTCCCCAAAACTAAACTCATATATATTTCCACCATAAAATTTTCATAATTTTTGGTCCAGCCAATAAGTACAGTTTTTTTATTTAAAGTCTCCCCTGTTTTGCTGTTTGATAGCTTCGACCACTCTTCACTAAAATTTAATTATCTTTTGCTACAAAATTCAAATGAGGTTCTTGTTTCATTATTTTGAAAATAAATTCAATAATTAATCCAAAAATATAAATTATTTTCCTTATGTATTTTATTTTACAATTTTTAATGATTTTTACAATTCAGAATAGGGGATCACGAAATCAGTCTGAACCAGTCTTACAAAAATATAAATATCTCAAAATAAAGAATTCTTTTGTTTGTTCTGTTTCTTTTATATAAAAATAGATTCAATAAGATCTAATTACATATCTCATTCCACTTCTAGTTAAACTTGTACTATTTTTGGAGATTTTTCAAAGTCACTCCCCTGCTGCTGTTTTAGACTGTTTATCCTAAATTTTATTCATTCACTAAAATTTCTTATTATCAACTTTTAAGATAATACTTATCCATATTCATCTTATCAAAAATTCAATCACATATCTAACTCATAATTCAAAACTCATATATTCATATTCCGGTATTATCCCACATTTTTTTTTCACGTTAAATTTCATTTAGCAATCTTGTTTCTCCCAGTGAACACTTTGGAAAGTAACAATATCTGGTGGTTTTAGCACATAGCTCCACACTATTGGGCTAACATGTAATTGTGGCATACGCACTTAGCGACACTTTTCAAATTAACATGTATAACCGTGGCATATCCACTTAGAACCACGTTACATGTTTAACCGTGGTATATCGGCTTAGCACCACGTTAATGAATTAATATATGTAACCATGGCATATCCACTTAGCACCACGTTACATGTATCAATATGTGTAATTGTGGTATATCCACTTAGCACCACGTTACACGTATAACCGTGGTATATCCACTTAGCACCACATTTTTTCATTCCGAAGGTTCAACCGAGATTTCCTCATTTAATCTCAATTCATCAACCACAAATCACCATTTGTGTCCATTAATTGAACAATACTAGAACTTATTTCATTTGCACTCTCTTCACAAGTCCATTTCATTTCACATGTCAAATATGTACTCACGAGTTTCGAGTACGTACTTGTGCTATCTCTTAACACAACCACTCATGCATACAGGACAATCATATGCAAGATCTCATATTCTCGGTAATCACCCATTTCTTTTAAATATCATATTCCATCAAATTTCTATTAACATAAAATTCAATACAATTATAACAAATTATATTTCATGTATATCAATAATAACATGAATAATAGGCTTATTAAATCACGTGAACTTACCTCAGATCCAGAAATGACAATTTACTATTCTAGTCTATAACCTTGTATTTTCTTGATTTAAGCTCAAATCTCGATTTCCTTGATCTATAATATCACATTTAGCCTACTAATTAGTCACACTATTCATATGGGTCTAAAAATCATATTTTTACAAATTTTCATTTTGACCCCTAAACTTTTACATATTTTCACTTTTTCCCCAAAGTTCAGAAATTAAACTTCTTCCTATTTTCTTATGTTTTTTGACATAATGATCATTTTTCCCTTCTATAGAGACATCAAATTCTCACTCTAACATGTACTTATGAACATTAGGTGTTTTTACCAATTATGTTGTTTTACTCATTTTCATGTGAAATCGCTTAGTAAAAGTTGTTTAACACAATTTCAAGCTTCATATTCTACCATTAAACATCAAAATACATGCTCATGGGTAAATTTTTAAACATAAATCCTAGCTCAAAATAATGGTAGAAATGATCAGATCATGTTATCGGGATTTCAAAAATACATAGAACATTAAAAATGGAGCTCAGAATCACTTACTATTAAGCTTGAAAGCTTGACCAAACTCTAAACATGGCTGCTCTTGGTACATTCTGCTGTAGCAAGAAGAAAGGGACACATTTGGGGTTTAAATTTTGTCTTTTAATTCATTTACCCCTAAATGACCAAAATGCCCTTTTTACTATTCTTTTAAAATTTACCTAACCAAGGCCATTTTTGTCCAAAAAGTTATAAAATGGTTTAATTATCACTTAACGACCTCCCATTTAAAATTTCATGACAATTAGACACCTCTAACATGTAAAACTCAACTTTTTCACTTTTTACAATTTAGTCCTTTTTACTAAATTGAGTGCCCAAACGTCAAAATTTTCAAATGAAATTTTCATGAAATCATTCTGTGTGAAATTTTTCTCATCGCATTTGTGGTCCCGAAACTACTGTTCCGACTAAGCCCAAAATCGAGATGTTACATCACATGCCCGTGTGGAGACAAGGACACGCTCGTGTGTCTTGAACACGCCCTTGTCCTCAGGCCGTGTAACTCTCTATTTATGATGTCAACAAAACAAATTGATCCACATGGCCAAGCCACATGCTCGTGTGCTAGGTCGTGTCCTCTACACGGCTGAGACACATGGCCTTGTCTCTGCCCATGTAACAAAAACACTTAGGCTATTTTTCAAGCCTTATGTTTTCCTTAATTCTCTCCCATACTTATACACTTTATAGACACACATTATAACATCAATTTAATGGTTAATCATCCTTTAGTAAAATTTCGTTAAAGTATTTACATGTTGTAACAACCCGATTTTGACGCTAATCGGAAGGGTGGTTTAGATGTCAATTTGCTAAAAAGGGGTTTAATCGCGTAAAAAAAATCAAAAGTGATTGGTTAATTATTAAAGTGTCAAAATTGCTTTGTTCTTTAAACATGGAGTCTTTATGTTGCAATTTTTCCATGAATAATAATGGTGGACGGTTTTAATGCTTATATTATAAGGTTTTATCTTTTGTTAATAAGGTTAATTTAGTAAATGTTTAATAACATTATATTAAATAAAACATAACATAAAATGTTATCATGCATTATTTTGTTCATCAAAGCCAAAACTAGGAAAAAGAAAAGAAAAAGAAAGACCAAGCATATTCCGCCATTGTTGAGTCAAAATTCAAGATATGTTTGAACTCGATTTTTGATAATTTTTACGTTTTTGATATCGTTTCTTCGAATACTCTAAGACCCATGTAAGAATTTTTTTAATTGATGAGGTATTCATGAGTTTCTATTGTTGATAGTTTGATAGATTTTGTGTTTAAAGATAGAAAATAAAAGATATGTGTTAGATTAACAAAATTTTTATTAGAAGTTTTGATGGAATTGAGTAATTAAGGCTAAATTGCAAAAATATTAAATTGAAGGGTTAGTTTGTATAATAGGTGAAATGTGAGGACTTATATAAGCTAGAGGAGTATTCGGCTAGAGCTTGTTGTTTTTAAATTTTGTGTATTTGATGTGTTATGAATTTTTGGACTAAAATGTAAAAGTGTGAAAAATAAGGAACAAAATGTAAATTTGCTCATTTATGTGTTTTGGGGTTTAATTGAATTGAATTTTATTTGAATGATCTTAATTTGAATTTGAATAGATCAAGAACAAAAAGGATCGGGTTTGGATCGGGGAAAATAAAAAATCATTGAATAGTCGATAATCTCTGTTTGTCGATATCCGAGGTAAGTTATTACACATATATTTTGTATCGATTTAAACAACCATAATATCTATGTAATTATGCCGAATTGAATGGTATATATATACATGTAGTGATGAAATTATCGAATGTAAAAAGAAGTAAGATGTATTGAGTTGTTGATTTTCGACACTAAGTGTGCGGGTATAAATATTTACGATTATGAGATTGGAACTAAATGTGTGAGTTTAATTGTATAGCACTAAGTGTGTGACCTTATCGAGTAATCATGGACAGTGGAATGAGTATATACTTCGAGTTTGTGAGGAATAGCCATTATGTTTATGTTCGAAATTGAGCTTGGTAAGTCTTGAACCTATGTGGTGATTATATTTGAAATCAAATATATAAGATTAATTGGGGAATAGATGAAATGCTATTTATATGTATAATTTAAATGAAAATAAAATGATATGTGGAAATGCATTAAATATCATATTGAATGTTATATGAAATGTTAATGGGGACTTAGCTATTCGAGAGCATGTAATTATAAATGTGTGAATAACTTTGTGCTAAAATCATTTTGAAGTTTGAATAAGATGGTGTTTGTGTTTGGAAGATATATGTTATATTGCAGAATGAGATGAAGTGTATTATGCATATATTTTTTTTATATATTACATAATGATGGAATGCCATAATGTATTCGGCCTTGTATTTGGAATTGAAGAAATGCTTTATGGTTGAGTAATTATATATTGATTTTAGTTGAATCATAGTATTCGATTAATAAGTGCCTTATAATATGGTAAGCTAGTGATTATATGATTTAGTAGTATGAACTAGTTAAATGGTATTTGAGATATCAAGTTAAATTTTAGAGTTTAATTGCTTGTAACTTACTAAGCAAAATTAGCTTACATTGTGTTTGGATAATTGTTTTTGATTTATAGGTTTTGGTAATCGTTACGTGGTCGGGGATCGTTAGTGAAGCTCGTCACACTATCGTCTATAATTTAGTACCTTTGAAAGTTTAAGTTTAAACTTATGGCATGTATAAGCTATTCTATCTTTTGAATCACTTATGAATATTTTATATTAGTAGATTTAAGCCTATTATATATTTGACCAATGTCTAAAATTATTTAAAGTTATGTCGTGCTATAAATTGAATGAGGAATAGGTTTTGATGGTGGATTAATATTGGTTAAATTAATATGTATGTCTAGTAGCAGGAGTTGGTAATAAAATGATAGATGATATGGGAATTGAATACATTAGTGGTTGGTATGTGATCTTAAAATTTATTATATTAAAATGGTCAAATGCGTATGGCTTTGTAATTAGCCAATAGGCATGTTTGGTCTTTAAATGATTTGCCAAGTATGTTTTATTTTTATAATAGCCAATTTTAATGTTACACATGATTTGAATGATATGCTATGTGAAATGTTTTATTTGGTTAATTAAGACATGTATATAATTATGAAGTTAAAGAATTAATATTGATTTGAACTCGTTTGAACTTGGGAAATATAATTCGTGATACAGTGTGATTAACAATTTAATATTTTTATTTTATGAATATGATCTATGGAGTTATGTGATTGTATGAATACTATGTTTTCTTCGGTAATACCTCGTAACCCCTCCGGCGACGGTTGCGGGTTAGGGGTGTTACACATGTTGTCATACATGTGTTTATTACCTATACTCATGTTACACCAAGTTAGACATTCCAATTCACATTCTACAATTGTCCATATTCAATCATTATCAACTTACTACCATGCCAAAAATTCATTCCATGGCCACGACCACATCAAATGGTCTTAGAGCATTCATCATGTACATGTGTTATACTAATCATTTATAACAACCAATTATAAGCACATCACAAACATTAACACATAGCAAGAATAATTAGGCTTACAAGCCATCACCATTTAAGCCACATCTCATGGCCATATACAATAAATATATAACCCGATACATTTGGCTAATCATAACAACATCTAACATAAAAACTAGTCCTTATACATGCCACTCACCTGCAAGTATTTAATACACATATGAAAAAACTCCAGAGTTGTTGGCTTGATAGTGTGATACTGCCTCCGATAGTCTCCAACCCCAAGCTGACCTAAGAACATTAAGGAAATGGAGAGGAAGGAGTAAGCTTAAAGCTTAGTAAGTGCATATGAAAATAATAAGCAAATTATCAACATGATTCATGAAAATGTAATCGTAATTACACTTCTGTTGATTTTTTGGTCATATTGTTTTCTTGAGTCATAGTTACTAATTTATTTATATCTGGAGCTACAAAACTCCAAATTAAGATCCGTTAATTTTTGATGAAACTAGACTCATATATCTTCTTAACATAAAACTCTCCGAAATTTTGGTCAAGCTAAGAAGTACAGTTTATTCAATAAATTTATCCCTGTTTCACTATCTAACAGTTTCGACCTCTCTTTACTAAAAAATATTTATCTCATGGTAGGAGACTCCAAACTGTGAACCGCTAATTTTACCAAAAACTAGACTCATTAAGAATTTTAATCATGACCCACAATTATTTTGTTAAAATTTTAAATCATTTTCCTAAATTAGAATAGGGATTCCAAAATTATTCTGACCCTGTCTCACAAAAATCCAATTATCACAGAATATGAATTTTTTTTCCTTCAACATTTCTTTTATGAGAAAACAGACTGATTAAGCTTTAATTTCATATCTTATTTAACCTCTAATTCAATTTCTATCATTTTTGGTGATTTTTTAAATTCAGACAACTGTTGTTGTCCAAAATTGTTTTATTACAAAATTTCACTTACTCCATTCTATCTTACCAAAAGATTCGCTCAACTATCGAGCACATTGCTCACAACTTTTCACATAGGTATAATTTCACTTATTCATCACATAGTCATGTACATTTGTATTTTCACTCAGTAAATTTCCTGTTGAACTCATCGGAATAATAACAGATACCTAGTGGCCTGTGCATATACCACCCTTGTAACCAAAGCTTTCTGGTACGCATAGTAGCCTGCACTTAGTACTACACATGCGACCTATCAATTTGGTACACGTAGTAGCCTGCACTTAGTACTACACACGTGACTTAACCATATGATACACGTAGTAGCCTAAACTTATTACTACACACGTGATCGAAGTTAATGGGTACGCATAGTAGCCTGCACTTAGTACTACACATGCGACCTATCAATCTGGTACACGTTGTAGCCTGCACTTAGTACTACACACGTGACTCACAATGAATCATTTGTATATCTTCTATTCCCAAGGTTCAATCTGGAATTTCTTCACTTTTCAACATTTTACTAATTCGTTCTTAGTCAATTCTGATTCGAGGTTTACATCAATGGATCATTCTATTGGCAGCCACATCTCATATAATAACAAAAGATAATAACATAAAAAGAATCGAAATATTATTTACAGACAAACTTACTCGTTTCAAAGAAATATCATATTCCATCAAACTTCCAAACCTTTACCGGACGTACTCGAATTGTGGCTTCATTCACATAGCAAGATCTCATAATCACATGGCATTGCAACATTTTCATCATAATAGCAAAACATCAAAAGCAGGTATATCATCAAAATAATCACATAATATCAAATTATTCACATATATGCACTTACAACTCGTGTAATATCGAAGCATTAGCATTCACATACAATATTGCATTATTAAAATCACATGAACTTACCTCAGGTTCAAGTACGACTATATATTCTGATTTAGTCCATAATCTCATTCATTTCCGATCTATGCCCGAATCTAATTTTCCTTGATCTATAATACCATATTTAGCTTACTAATTAGTCACATTATTCATATTGGTCCAAAAATCATACTTTTACAAATTTACATTTTAACCTCTAAACTTTTACATATTTGTACTTTGGCCCTAGGCTCGTAAAATGATTTTTATTCAATTTCCTTGCATTTTAAGCCTAGACAAATCATTTTCATAACTGTAGCAGCCCCTAAATTCCTCTAAATCATACTTTTATGACAAATTTGGTAACTTTTACAAAACGGTCCTTTTTGACAATTTCACCGAAAATCACTTACTAAAAGTCGTTTATTACACACCGAGCATTCATATTCTACCATTAGACATCAAAACACATGCATGTCATCCATGGGTAAATTTTTAAACACAAACCCTAGCTCAAAATATGGGTAGAAATGAGTAGATCTTGTTACGAGGATTTCAAAAACGTAAAAATCATTAAAAACGGGGCTAGAACGGACTTACAATCGAGCTTGGAAGCTTGAAATCCCTTAGCTATGTCTTCTCCATACAAGTTTCAACCATGGGGTAGAAGATGGACAAAAATTGACTTTTAATTTTGTTTTTAATTCATTTTAATTACTAGATTACCAAAATGCCCGTAACTTAAAAATATACTATTTCATCCATTTCATGTCCATTTTTGTCCAACAAATTATCCATTGGTCTAATTACCATTTAAGGGCCCCCAATTTAAAATTTCATAACAATTAGACACCTCTAACATGTAGAACTCAACTTTTACACTTTTTACAATTTAGTTCTTTCGACCAAATTGAGTGCCCAAATGTCAAAATTTTTGAACGAATTTTTTATGAAATCATCCCGTGAAATTGTAGACCATAAAAATATAATAAAAACAAATTTTAGTGTGTCAACTTTTTGGTCCCGAAACCACTGTTCTAACTAGGCCCTAATTTGGGATGTTACAACTCTCTCCCCTTTAGGGATTTTCGTCCCGAAAAATCTTACCAAAAGAGTGGCTCGATTTTTACATAAACTTCACTATCTCATAATCATTGTTGAAGAACCTTTACTCAGGCTATGTTTAATACTTAGCTATTTAATTTCTCATACTAAAGTCATGAACAATTTTGTGTTATACGACGCATCAATCGAATCTTGACTTCTATAAGAGAACTCATGTATACAAGGGTCGAACCCATACCATCATAGAATATGTATATAAACATCATACTTGAATCATCTCAGATTCAAATGGCGTAGCCAGCTTGATCATCATGGTCTTAAGTTCTCTATCATTTTATATAGCCCGACAATTCATTAGTTTGACCTCTGGTCATCATTAAAATTCAGAGCCTCAATTAGCTTTTTCAATAATTCACGATATAAATCCCAGATCTCAATCCGATTAACAAAAACTAGCATTTTAAGAAATTCAACAATCTCAAAGATACTTAATCCCATAAGCCTGATGAGCGAAAATTCAGTACTTACCGACATGATTTGTAGATTCATCAATTACTTAATAACAAGTCATATGACATCTTTCTCTTTCAAAGATAGGAATAATTCTAATTTGAAATATATAGTAATCTCATTCTCAGAGATCATACCATAACTATTTTATCATCCTTTAACAATTCAAGTCAGCTACATTATCTCAACTTAAGTCTTTCTATGACAGCAGATACTTTAAGCTATCACACTGCCCTTCTTGTCTTAAAACACATCACTGAAAATCAAGAAGTCTTTGCTCAATGCAGACTAAACCAGTTTCAAGGCTTCGGTTAACAATATTCTCGTATATTCAAATCGTTATCAACATGTAGTAGACCATTCAACTTTCACCAGACAAAAACTTTATCATTCAAAGCAACTTTAAATCGTATCAAAGTCATCTAAGATATATACACTTTCATTTAGACTATTTGTCTTTTACCCGGAGAGATAAAATCTTATTCTTAGCCTTGAAAAAAAATTTGGGCATAAATATCCCATTAAATCTTTCAAACAATAACCCGTACAAACTGAACAACCAAGTCAGTCTTAATTATTACTTGATAAAGTTTCAAGAAATCCTTCCTTTTAGTTGTCAAAACGATTTAACATGTAATCATGCAAATTCACTCATCATACTAATCAAAGTTCATTTCAATTGCATTAGCTCAAGGTAGTATAAATGTTCCCAATTGAAGGCATTAACTTGATTAACTTTCTTGAGAAAAGAAATCCATCACACAAGTTGATACTAGCAATTTCACCACTTATTCCTTTGCTGATGTCAAATCCTTCACGAAGATTTAGAGAAATCCGGATACTAAAATTACCACATTACTATGATCAAAGCAGAAACATAGTCACACTTGACATGATTATCACAACTAAAGAACACACTATATATATGAGCCGTGATTGATAAATTTCGGATATAGATAACAAGAAAACCAAGATTAAGAAGTCCAAGATAGAGAAATCCAAGATACAATATCATAATGAAAGACCCAGAACAAAGCTTATAAGAAAATATGGAAGATTTCAATAATTTCCTAGAAGAAAGAAGTTCAGAAGAATACATCATTGAAGCCCATTGGAACTAAATGCAACAAGGATAATGTACATTCCCACATATATATATCGAACAGAGCATCCATTAAAAGGAACAAAATCATAACATCAGGTACATTATTTCATAAAATCCCAACAGATGGAATGTAATTGAATGCCAGAGGGAAAATAGAGCAATACAAATTATATACCACTCACACTATCAATACTTAAGTCTTATTCCAAGATTAGAAAACATTTTCGCACGATAACAATTTATCTGAAAATAGATAGCCTCAGTAATACTTTTGAGAGTAAATGAACTCATAGAATACCTCAAGAGAGACAGTCATAATCTGCTTACTATAATTACCACATTCTGATATCTTACATGTCAAGATTTATTCCTCCAACTATTTCTATTATTACAAATCCCACATTATGATTTTCATTGAAGAAGATTGGTTCTGAATAAATTCCAATTAATACATTTCTCGACATCGCACTTTACTAGCTCTGTCTTTACTTATCAATCTAATTAATCTTTGATCATAGTTATAATCATTCTACAGCTGAACTCTTTGGTCTCATACTTGTGAGCTTTTTCAACACTAATCTTATAAAATCATTTACAAAACACCACTCTAATAAGGGGGTGGGGTCGTAAGGTCCTTAACTCATCTCTCATACACATATACATTACACTATTTCATCATCATAGTAACATTTTCACAAGCATATCATCCACTTCAGGAAAACTATTATTCACGTTCGTATGGCACGAACATTTTAGTTATCTTATTTAAACCAGTGCATTTATGCATGCATTCTATGGATTCTGAATAACTTTACTTATCCCATTCATTCAATCAAACAAGTCATGCACATAACATCTTATGAGGGCCAAACAAACATGGATAAGTATGTCACAATCAAAACTTTTATCTGGCACTTCATCATATACATATCATTACATTTATATGAATCAATCCATCAATTTAACGTAAATAAGTTCATTACATTATAATCTTGTCTCATTTAAAGATATCATTAAAATTCATCAACATTCAATATCCAATTGGGGAAAATGACATTTTTATCCGTAACATGATATTATAAACCTTTATTCATACCTTTATGAATTTTTTTTATCACATTCACTTAATCAAGCAAGTCAAGTGCATAACATCATATGAATATCAAACAAGCATGAGTATTCCTCGTAACATAAAGTTTTAACTCACATGTTATCACATACATATCATGAACTTTTATTCATACTTTTTTGAGTTTAGGCTCATCATAACTATACTTTACCCGCATACCTTACCTTCACATTTAACATGATCAGTGTAGCTCGATTGGAGAGTACCTCTGTCTAAACAAGATGGTTCTCATTCGTGTCGGGAGACATCACACTATCATGGATTGGTGGCATGTATAGCTAGACTCTCATTCATGCTAGGTTAGTCTAAGAACCAACTAAACCATAGCTCTGATACCATTAAATTTAACACACCTTACCCGTATCCAAAGCCAGGACAGGGTTTGAGGCATTATCGGACTTAAACATTCACAAACATATAAAACCGGGCCATAAAATTTCATCCAAATTAAAACTTTTCAAACACATGTAAATCGTCCCTTATACAAGCCTTCGAGGCCTAAAACATACATCGGGGTGGTTCGAGACTAAACTGAGGATTTTAAAAAGCTCTGGAAAAACTTAGAGAAATTTTCATGAAACAAGGTCACACACCCATGTGGACACAGTGACATGCTCGGGTGTCTTGAACATGCTCGTGTCCTCAGGCCGTGTAACTATCAGTTTATAACATCAGCAAAACAAATTGATCCACATGGCTAAGCCACATGCCCGTGTGCTAGGCCGTGTCCTCCACACGCTGAGACACATGGCCGTGTCTCTGCCCTTGTAGCCAATACTTAGGCTATTTTCCTAGCCTTATGTTGTCCTTAATTCTCTCCCATACATGTACACATTATAGGCATACATTATAACATCAATTTAATGGTTAACCATCCTTTAGTAAAATTCCGTTAAAGCATTTACATGTTGTCATACATGTGTTTATTACCGATACTCATGTTACACCAAGTTAGACATTCCAATTCACATTCTACAATTGTCCATATTCAATTATTATCAACTTACTACCACGCCACACATTCATTCCATGGCTACGACCACATCAAATGGTCTTAGAGCATTCATCATGTACATGTGTTATACTAATCATTTATAACAACCAATTATAAGCACATCACAAACATTAACACATAGCAAGAATAAGTAGGCTTACAAGCCATCACCATTTAAGCCACATCTCATGGCCATATACAATAAATCAATATAACCCGATACATTTGGCTAATCATAACAACATCTAACATAAAAACTAGTCCTTATACATGCCACTCACCTGCAAGTATTTAATACACATATGAAAAAACTCCAGAGTTGTTGGCTTGATAGTGTGATACTGCCTCCGATAGTCTCCAACCCCGAGCTGACCTAAGAACACTAAGGAAATGGAGAGGAAGGAGTAAGCTTAAAGCTTAGTAAGTGCATATGAAAATAATAAGCAAATTATCAACATGATTCCATGAAAATGTAATCGTAATTACACTTCTGTTGATTTTTTGGTCATATTGTTTTCTTGAGTCATAGTTACTAATTTATTTACATCTGGAGCTACAAAACTCCAAATTAAGATCCGTTAATTTTTGATGAAACTATACTCATATATCTTCTTACCATAAAATTTTCAGAATTTTTGGTCAATCCAATAATTACAGTTTATTCATTAAATATACCCCTATTTGACTGTCTGACAGTTCCGACCTCTCTTCACTAAAAAATATTTATCTCATGGTACAGGACCCCAAATTGAAAACTGCTAATTTTCCTAGAAACTAGACACATTAAAGATTTTAATAATGCAAATTATGATCCATGATTATTTTTTTAAAATTTTCAATGACTTTCCCAAATCAGAATAAAGGATTCCAAAATCATTCTGACCCTGTCTCACAAAAATCCAATTGTCATAGAATATGAAATTCTTTTTCCTTCAAAATTTCTTTTATGAGAAAATAGACTCATTAATATTTAATTTCATATCTTATTCAACCTCTAATTCAATTTATACCATTTTTAGTGATTTTTCAAAGTGACACAATTGCAGCAGTCAAAAATTGTTTTATTACAAAATTTCACTTTTACATGATTTCACTTACTCCATTCTATCTTACCAAAAGATTCGCTCAACTATCGAGCACATTGCTCACAACTTTTCACATAAATATGCTTGTACTTATTCATCACATAGTCATGTACATATGAATTTTCACTTAGTAAATTTCCCGTTGAACTCATCAGAATAATAACAGATACCAAGTGGCCTGTGCATATATCACCCTTGTAACTGAAGCTCTCTGGTACACATAGTAGCCTGCACTTAGTACTACACATGCGACCTATCAATTTGGCACACGTAGTAGCCTGCACTTATTACTACACACATGACTTAACCATCTGATACACATAGTAGCCTACACTTAGTACTACACACATGATCGAAGTTAACGGGTACGCATAGTAGCCTGCACTTAGTACTACACATATGACCTATCAATCTGGTACACGTAGTACCCTGCACTTAGTATTACATATGTGACTTAACCATCTGATACACATAGTAGACTACACTTAGTACTACACAAGTGATCGGAGTTAACGGGTATGCATAATAGCCTGCACTTAGTACTACACATGCGACCTATCAATCTGGTACACGTAGTAGCCTGTACTTAGTACTACGCACGTGACCCACAATGAATCATTTGTATCTCTTCTATTCCGAAGGTTCAATCAGGAAATTCTTCACTTTTCAACATTTTACTAACTCGTTCTTAGTCAATTCTGATTCGTAGTTTACATGTAACACCCCAAACCCGGCCCAGACATTATGGCTAAATCTGACGTGCCATATTGAAGTTAAAAATCCATGTTTCATTTTAGTGCTTTAAAAACTGACTTTTGTTAAGCTAACAAAGTGAATGGAAGCTGGGCACCAGGTAGGAATCCGTAACAAAGGAGGTGAGCCATGAAGGCTTCTTAAGTACCAAGCTCTTCGAATTGATCCAATCCTAGACATGCCCACAACCATTGCCACACTTGATTAAATCAAGTTGTAATTTATTTAAGTTGAAATCTTTGATAAATCGGATAATCGTGGCGTGGTGTTATTTTGAAAACAATTATCATTTTGAAAACACGACCTCAATCTAGCCCATTTATTAACAAACAGATTAAAGTTATTAAAAATAAAATAATCCTAGAAAAGAAAGAAAATCAAGTCAAAATGGCCTTATTACAACCCAAAAATAAATAATAAATAAAGCAAACTTAATGAAAACCAAACACTTATTCAAAAACCCAAAGGCGATCACCGAGGCTACTCTGAATCCCCTCCAGCTCCAAGTCCCCAAATCAAGGCTCACCTGCAAGGTTAAGGAAAGGTAGTGAGTTTGGAAACTCAGTGTGCAACAAGCCCCTTTCAGAGCCCAAAACAATATCAGCCTGCTGGGCCTAAGCCCAAATCCAATCTCAACATATATTGGGCCGAAGCCTTTTCATATTTCATATTTCATAATACTGGGCCGAAGCCTTTACTGTAATCGGTATGGCCCGTAGGCCCATTTTATTATCACGAGTAATGTCAATGAAAGAATGAATGCAAGCCCAATTGGGGAGACTACTCGACCCACCATCCGCTACTCTCCACCCGTACCAACCAACACACCATGTGGGGAATTACTCAACCCACCCAACCAACACGCCACTGGCAGCATAGCTGCTTTATCATATATCTGGAGGCCTAGCCTCTTTTAATAACTGGGGCAAAGCCCTTGTCGGTAAACTGGGGCATAAGCCCCTTTCAGTAAACTGGGGCATAAGTCCTTTTCAATGAACTAGGGCATAAGCCCTTTTCGGTAAACTGGGGCATAAGCCCTTTTCAATAAACTGGGGCATAGCCCTTTTGCACTTCCTCCATCCATATAAAAACCCAACCCAATGCATTAATGATTACATCATGTGCATTTCATACATATCATATGCGTATCATACATATCATGTGCATATCATATCATTCATGTACATCATATCCCATGTATCAAATTTATAATTAAATCCTAGGGGTATAATGGTCATTTTTACCTAGGGGCAAAACAGTCATTTTCATATTATAGAGGTAATTTCATAAATTTACCAAATATTAGGGTTTTCCATGTTCATTATTAGTTACTAACCATTCTTATGTTTTAAACAGCGATTCTAGCCCATTTTTAGCGGAACCGAGTTATTGGGCCAAAAACCCCTAATGGGCCCTACAAATGCGGACTTAGCCCACTAAGCCCACTTAACTCAAACTTACAACAGGACTAATCGTGTTAACATGCAACTCTTTCAAATTCCATTTTCTATCATTTCTACCCAAATGGGCCTGGAAGCCCATTGGGCCCGATTTTGGCCCCTCGAGGCCCAACAAACCGTGAATACCAAAATCATGCCCTTACCTTTTCCAACATTCCCGATCATCAACCCGGCGAATCTAACTAATCAATGAGCGTTCGCTTGCTCACAAGTCCTCGAAATGCCAGAATTTCGGCATTTCGGCTTTTCGACATTTATCATTCTAAGCTATGAAAAAGGGTTCGTTACACATCTATTTTGCGATATTCCTCGACGAGATCTCCTACACAATTTCTCCTATAATCAACCGTTAATAGATCAGCTCACAATAATTGAACTAAATCTAGAACCATCTAATATCAACACTTACACATTCGGCCACCCTCCATAATGGCTTTAAGAACCTTACCTTTGCTGAAATTGATGACTAGCTCTAGCCGCTCCGATGATCCAAACTAATCCAAGTCAACCCTATGCCTTACTGCTCCTCCACTAAACAAACCATAAAAAGATTAAAAGAAAAACCCAATAGAGCCTATACCCACATTCGGCCATCCCTTAAACTATAGGGGTTTCGGCTTTTGTCAACAGTTACTATAGGAATCGTTTAGAATTCGAGCACTTACCACAGTCTCTCTTCTTGAATCCGTTTCTACTTAAAAGATAAAGGGATTGGCCACCAAAAAGTGAAAAGAAAAAGAGGTTTGCTGGTCAACAAAGAATCGGCACCACCCAGTCTCCACAGATTTTGGATTTTGCGGTACTTCGGCAAAAGTGGAGGTGAGAAAAACAATAGGTGAATGAAGGGGAGTAGTGGGCTGGTTTTGGAAAAGAAAAAAAAGAAAAGATGAATGGGAGGAAGGTAGATTCGGCTGGAAAAGAAAAGAGAGAAAAAGGACTACACCAAAAGGAGAAAACGGCACACCCTAATTCCTATTGCCAAAAATCCCTAACTAAAACCCCTCTGCCGAAATCCCCTCTCTAATCCCCTGAATTCGGCTAAGCTCTATCCTCCTCTCAAATCCCTAAAATCTCTCCCCTTATCCCTCCTTAATTCATGCATTTGACTGATTCAAACTCTCTCCCATGGAGTTCCATCCAGCTTTAAACTGTAACATGCACAAGCATAAAAATAACATTACCTTTGCCATCACAGGGAATCGAACCCAGGTCTTCCCCCAACACTTACACGCCACCTTTATAGCTCCCTAGTGGCGTCACTTAGCCACTTTACTAGAGGATATTTTGTGTTACATTTTACCCACAAATTTTGACAAGACCACCTATCCAAAGCCCCTAACCTCTTAAGTCCAAAATTCAAAAATTCAACCGGGTTTTGGCCAGCACATGGGCCTTCCATAAGCCCATTTACCTACTCAAATTATGAATTCCACAACCAAATACCAAATTTTAAAAACTTTACCAAAATATCGAGAATCGCGAAAAACCCGAAAATCAGGATGTTACAACTCTACCCTCCTTAAAGAAATTTCGGCCTCGAAATTTACCTGATCCAAACAATTGAAGGTACTGCTGATGCATCGCCTCTTCGGTCTCCCAAGTAGCTTCTTCCTTGCCATGGTTCCTCCAAAGTACCTTCACTAATGGGACTGACTTCCTTCTCAACACCTTGACGTCGCGATCCAGTATTTGCATAGGTTCCTCTTCGAAAGTCAAATCCGACTGTACTTCGATTTCTGCAACTGGCACGATATGAGTTGGGTCCGAACGATATCGCCTTAGCATGGACACATGAAAAACGTCGTGAATACGGTCCAGCTCTAGAGGTAACTCTAGTTGGTAAGCCACCGACCCTATCCGCTTAATAATTCGATAAGGCCCAATAAACCTTGGACTCAACTTGCCCTTCTTACCAAATCTCAATATCTTCTTCCAAGGCAAAACTTTCAAAAACGCCATGTCCCCAACTGCATATTCAATATCCTTACGCTTCAGATCGGCATAAGACTTTTGTCGATTCGCTGCCTCCTGTAGCCGATTCCTGATCACCTTAATCTTGTCTTCGGTATTTGTTACCAATTTCGGCCCAAGTACTTGGCTTTCCCCCAATTCTGCCCAACAAGTAGGCGAACTACACCTTCGCCCATATAGTGCCTCATAAGGAGCCATCTGAATACTTTCTTGGTAACTGTTGTTATACGCGAACTCCGCCAATGGCAAATAGTCCTCCCAACTGCCCCTAAATTCAATAACACAACCTTTCAACATGTCTTCTAGAATCTGAATGACCCTCTCTGACTGCCCATCTAACTGAGGGTGAAAAGCCGTACTAAAGTCCAATCGCGTTCCCAACGCCTCATGCAACTTCTACCAAAACCGAGATGTAAACCTTGGGTCTCGGTCAGAAATTAACCGCACTATCTCTGCCACATACAACTTAGCCAGCTTTTGAAGTGAATAATCGGTTCGGACGGGTATGAAATGGGCAGATTTCGTGAGCCTATCCACAATTACCCAAACCGAATCCTTCTTAGAAGGTGTCAATGGCAACCCACTCACAAAATCAATGGTTACCCTTTCCCACTTCCAAAGTGGTATCTTTACCGGCTGTAACAATCTTGAAGGCAGTTGATGCTCGGCCTTCACTTGTTGACATGTCAAACATCTCCCCACAAATTCGGTCACTTCTCGCTTAAGCCCAGCCACCAATAGAGTTCTCGTAAGTCTCGATACAACTTACTCCCTCGTAAGGTCTATTATGTGCCTCTTTCAAAATCTTCAATCTCAAGTCAGAGTCCTTCGGCATACAAATTCTTCCTCGAAAACAAAGAACTCCCTCACTATTTAACCCAAAATCTGGATTCTCCCCCTTCTCAACTTGCTGAAACCGAGAAACCAACAACTCATCTTCCAACTGTTGCTTCTTAATCTGTTCTACCCAAGTCGGTCTCACTTGTAACTCTGCCAATAAGCTTCCATCGTCATACAAACTTAGACGAGCAAACATTGCCTTTAACTCTGCCACAGCCCTTCGACTTAACGCATCAGCCACGATATTTGCCTTACCTGAATGGTACTCAATTGAACAGTCATAGTCCTTTAACAACTCTATCCACCTTCGATGTCTAAGATTCAGCTCCTTTTGAGTCAGCAAGTATTTAAGACTCTTGTGATCCGTATGGATGATGCATTTCTCCCCATACAAGTAATGCCTCCATATCTTAAGCGCGAAAATCACAGCTGCCAAATCCAAGTCATGCGTAAGATAGTTCACCTCGTGACGCTTAAGCTGTTGTGAAGCATAAGCGACCATCTTACCCTTTTGCATCAACATGCAGCCCAAACCTATATGTGACGCGTCGCTGTAAACAATGAAATCCTTACCAGACTCTGGCTGAATCAACACTGACGCTTCTGTCAAAACCTTTTTCAGCTTCTCAAAAGCCTCTTGCTGCTTATTCGTTCATACAAAAGGTGCTCCCTTTCTTATAAGTTTCGTTAACGGTGCTGCCAACACAGAAAATCCTCCCACGAATCTCCGATAATAACCTGCCAACCCCAGAAAACTTTAGATTTATGTTACTGACCTCGGTGGCTTCCATTCCAGAATTGCCTCAATCTTTCGAGGGTCTACCTTGATCCCCTCAGCAGACACAACATGCCCCAAGAAAGTGACTTCCCAGAGCCAAAACTCGCACTTACTAAACTTCGCATAAAGTTACTTTTCCCTTAGCACTTGCAGCACAACACGAAGATGCTCATCATGCTTCACTTCCGTTTCTGAATACACCAAGATATCATCGATAAAAATGACTACGAACCGATCCAAGTATGGCTAAAACACCCGATTCATTAAATCCATGAATGCTACCGGTGCATTAGTCAAACCAAAAGGCATTACCAGAAACTCGTAATGACCATATCGAGTCCTGAACACCGTCTTATAAATATCCACTTCTTTGACTCTCAATTGATGATATCTTGACTGAAGGTCGATCTTAGAAAATACTGAGGCTCCTCTTAATTGATCGAACAGATCATCGATACTTGGTAACGGATACTTGTTCTTGATGGTCAGTTTATTCAACTGCTGATAGTCAATACACATTTGCATAGTCCCATCTTTCTTCTTTACGAACAACACTGGTGCGCCCCACGGGGAAACACTTGGTCTTATAAATCCCCTATCCAACAACTCTTGAATCTGACTTTCAATTCCACCAACTCCTTTGGTGCCATCCTATAAGGCGCAATGGACACAGGAGCTGTACCAGGTAACAAGTCGATTCCGAACTCGACTTCTCTGCTCGGGGGTAATCTAGGAAGTTCCTCTGGGAATACATCTTGAAATTCCTTAATGGTCCTAACCGACTCTACCGTTATCTCCTCAAGTTCAATTTGACTTACAAAGGCCAAGCACGCCCCACATCCTTTCTGAATCAACTTCTCGGCCCTTAAAGCCAAAACAACATTGGACAAATAATTCTTTCGTTCCCCTATGACCATTATCTTCTCATCTTCAGCAGTTTTTAGTACCATTCTCTTTGCAGCACAATCCAACGTCGCCTTATGCTTAGTTAGCCAGTCCATTCCCAAGATAAGATCAAAATCCCCAAATGGCAGCTCCATCAAATCTCCTTCAAAAATCTTACCTTGTATCTCTAAAGGCACCGCCCTAAAGAGTTTATCTACCTTAACTGAGTGTCCTAATGGGCTTATCACCGATACCACACTCACAGTCTCCTCAGGAAGCACACCCAATTCCTCAGATACATCACAAGCAACATACGAGTGAGTGGAACCCACATCAATCAAAGCAGTATAAGGTGTGCTATGAATGAAGAACGTACCGGTTATAACATCAGGAGCGTCACCCTCCTCACGACGTCGTGCAACATGAACCAACGCTGGCTATCGAGCTCTAGCATGTCCAGTACCCCTGCCAGGTGCTCCACGTCCTCATCCATTTCCATAGCCACCTCTACCTTGCCCACGACCTCTCTGTGGCGATGGTCCTCTTGTGACAGCCCAAAATTGACCCTAGTCGAGAAGTGGTTTTGGGACCGCTAAACCGAGTCACCGAAATGTTTGAAGGTGATATTTATTGTCTAGAATATGTAATTATGAATGTGTGAAAATTTCAAGCTTCGATTTAGTCGATTGCATGTGAATTTAGTCAATAGGACTTAAGTGCGACATTTTTGAAATGTACTAGGTCGAAGCATAAGGACCTATTAGTGCATGAAATAAAAAGGGGGGACTTGCATGTCAAATTCCCCCTAATTAGTAGTGGCCGGCCATGACAAGCATGGTAGACCAAGTGTGATGGGCAAGACATGTCATAGACATGTTGTGTTGGTGCATCATGGGTGGAAAAAAATAAAATAAGGAGCATGGGCATAAAATAATGAAAGGGAATATGATGAAAACAAAAAAAAAATGTGTGTGGTTGTTTCCCCCCATTGCCGTGAGTTAAAGAAAAGAAAAGAGAAAATTTTGTTCATCCTTTTTCATCTTCATTTGGCCGAAAATTCTAAGGAAGGAGGAAGGAGTTCTTGCTTCATGTTTGGTTTGGAAGAGGATTAGGAGGAGGTTTGGCCATACTTGTATCTAGATCAAGGTATGTTTGAGGTTGTGCCATGAGATTCATGCATGTTTTTAGTTGCTAGCTTGAGTTCTAATTAGCCCATGGTTCAAATCTTTGCTATGTCATGGGGATGATATTCGGCCTAGGTAGATTTTGTGTTAATGCCATTGCATGCTAAATATGAAGCTTGTTAATGATGCATGTGATGGTGGATTGATGATTCTTGAATCTTCTTTTTAGCATTTTTGAGTGAGCACATATGTGCATTGGTTGCTAGATGGAGAAGAATCGGCTAGCAAGTTGTGTGCTAAGGTCGAATATAAGTTTTGTATATTAATGAGTAATGCATGTGTTAAATTGATGGAAAGGGAGAGGATGCTTTACTAGTGTATATATGTGTGTATTAGCCAAGTTTTGAACTTGAAACAAAAGGGTGTTTAGTCAATACAAGTGACCATACTTGTAGAATGTATTAAGTGTTGAAATCGGCCCCAACATAGACATGCATATTCGGCCATAGGAAGGAGATTGGTGTTGCATGTATTCGGTTAGAGGCAAGCATATTGATGCTTTTGTCTTGGCTTAGAAAATTCGGCCAAGGGGGAAAAATTAGCTAAAATGTTGAGTTTGATTCATGATTCCGTACATATGTGACTTTAATGTCTAATGTATAAATATGGGCTAAGTGCCTTGTGTTCCTCTTTTCGATGCTCAAATGATTAAATCAATTTATTTGTTTAATTAAGCTCAAGAGCAAAGGGGAACTAAATCCGATAAAGGGAAGGAAAAAGTGGTCGAATAGCTATCGGAATCGTTCGACAACACCCGAGGTAAGTTCTTGAGTAAAAGAGCTTAAATTATGATTTGATTAGATCATGTTTTAAGCAAATCAAAATCATGCTCTTTGTGTGTGGCTATTGAGCCGAAATTGCAAGAATGATAAGTGTCTTGTGTTTGAGTTTTGTTAACGAAAATGAAATACGAATGTGCCATGATTTACTGTTAAATGTGCATGGTTATTTGAATGATGTCCGGGCTAAGTCCCGAAGGCTTTGTGCTAAGTGACCATATCCGGACTAAGATCCGAAGGCATTTGTGCGAGATACTAATTCCGGGCTAAGCCCGAAGGCATTTGTGCGAGTTACTAAATCCGGGTTAAGTCTCGAAGGCAATTGTGCGAGTTACTATAACCGGGCTATGTCCCGAAGGCATTTGAACGAGTAGCTATATCCGGTTAAATTCTGAAGGTACGTGATTTGGGAATGAATGATCTTGCTGTAAAAATTTCAGTAAATACTCTAGAAACATCCCAACATTGAGGTATGTTTCGTATGTGCTTGAATTTAGTTGAGCCCTTACAAATAAGTATTCGCTCAGTTGATAAACGAGCTACCGGCCTTTGGCTAAGTTGATCTTTTGTGTATGTCCATAAGGGTTGGTAATGTGAAGCAAGTATGATATCGAAAATTTGTGCATATGAAATTATCCGTTTAGCTATATGAATGCTATACTTTTGCTGTGCTGGAATTCCTTGCTCAAAACTTACTAAGCATAAATTGCTTACTCCGTTTCTTTGATCCTCTGTTTTATAGATTTTGGTTCTCCAGCTATCGGACTCGGGATTTTGAAGTCGAAGCCGCCCACACTATCAAAGCCCCCCCCTTTTGGTACAATTTTGGTTGAACTTCGAAATGGCATGTATAGGACTACCCGTTTGTTGTGGGTCATGGACCCTTTGGACTTGTATAATTTTGGATAGCCATGCTAAAATGGCTTATATATGTTTGAGTATAATGTTATAATCATTTGGTATGGATATGGTTATTGAGAGGTGTGGATATGCTTGACAAGGATTGGCCATGGGAATGGTTAATCACTATCATAAATTGTGCCATTTATGCAAAAAGGGCTAGTTGAATCATGGAAACTATGAAATAGGTAAAGTCTACCTTAAAGGCAGATGCTGACAGCAGCAGTGATGTAGATTTGGAAAATCACTAAAAATAGTAGGAAAGGAATTAAATAGTGAATAAATTATTTAAACGAAGCTTGATGAATCTATTTTCATAGGAAAGTAATGAAACGGTCATATGGACAGTATGTTAAGAGATATTCAGGTTCTCGTGAGACAGGGGCAGAACGGTTTCTAGATTTCCTATTCCGATTTTGGAAATTCATTATTAATTAACCAGAGACAATTAGGAGTCATACCATATATGTATAGATTCCTCTCTGAGTCTATCTTCTATAGAAACAAACGGCATCCATATTGAAGCCCTGTACAGGGAGATATCCAAGTCGTAATGCGCAAAGGTCAGTGTAGTCGATCCCTGTAACATGGGAGACTTTGACTAATAAAATTTACTAATTGGTCCAACCAAAAATTCTAGAAAAAAACATGTAGATTGGCATATGAGCCTAGTTTCAGGGAAAATTTACAGAACTGGATTCCGAGTTTCTAAACTCAATATATGATTTTTAAAGCGACTAGTATGCAGATTGGCAGTGTCTGGGAAATTTTTTTATAAGTGGTTTAAAGTCTGTTAACACCTTGTGTTCGACTCCGGTGACGGTCTCGGGTTCGGGGTGTTACACCTCCTCGCTGTGGTTGGACATCCTTTTGCTCTGTAGCTAGTTCCTGAGTTGCTCTCTGAGGACATTCTCTGAACTTATGCTCCTTGCACCCTCATCGAAAACAAGCTCCAGTTCGTTTCCAGCACTCCCCCATATGCACCTTACCACAGTCCCTGCAAACCTGCGGTCTAAAAGTATTTATTGGAACTGCTCGAACCGGTTACTCCATCCTTGCTCTTTTAACATTCTGATTCGTAGCACTTGAGGGTCTAAAAATCCCTCTTAAATCTGGGTCGATCCTTCTTACAATTCAGCCGCTCAGTCTGTTTTACCTCCTCTGCTATCTTAGCCTTCTCTACCAACGCAGCAAAACCACGCTCCCTCTGTGGAGCTATCAATATCCTAAGCTCATCGCGGAGGCCATCCTCAAATCGAACACTACGCTCATACTCAGTTGCAACTATCCCGCTGGCATATCGACTCAGTCTCAAGAATTCTGCCTCATACTCCGCGACAGTCTTATTACCCTGAGTCAGATTCAAAAATTCCTTCTGACAAGCATCCACATAACTAGCTCCAACATACCTCTCTTTAAAAGCAGTTTTGAACAATTCCCAGGTTACTCGCTCAATTGGGGTACTCTCCCTTACGGTGATCCACCATCGGTATGCCTCGTCACGTAGCAGCGAGACAGCCCCCTTCAGCTTTTGCTCCGCAGAGCAATCTAGATCATCCATGATTCGCTCTGTTACCTCTAGCTAATATTCAGCCACATTTGGGGCTACTCCAGATACGTCCCTAAAAACTTCTGCTCCGTTGGCCCGGAGTCGCTCCGATATGGATCCCCTATTCACTGTCCCAGTGCTAGCTCTAGCAACTCTTTCTAAAACCCTTAACATGGCTTGGGACAAAGCATCATCCCCCGCAGCCCGATCATAAGACCCAGTCTCTGTTGCCTGTGGCATAGATGCATCCTCAGCTGGCCTATGCCCTGAGGATGAAGATTCAGCTTGCACCCTTCCGCGACCACGTCCGCTGCCTCGTCCACGAGTTCCTCTTGTACTCATATCGACTTATCTGATTACGAATTTTATGATATTAGTATAATGTTTAATTGTTTATTACGAGATGTCTTATGGAAATATAAGAGTTCAAGGATTGTTTTCGAATCGTCGTAGCCTAGCTACAGTTTCATTCCTACGGTTTTTTTCAGTTCTACCCTATCTAAAGTATCATAGTAGGGTCTCAGTTCTATTTATAGCATCATATCAATATCACATAAAAAAGAGTATACTTACAGACTTGGTGCCGGGGGTTCAGTGCCACTTCATTCTCCAATCCAAAAAGCACAAACCATGTATTTAATCACAAAAAATAGATTTCCTTAAAATTTGAAAAAGACACCTTTGTTTTGAAATTCTTGATTTTAGACCCGTTTTAAAAAGACCCTAAAAAACTTAAACCATTTTATCATGTATACCTTTATAAAACATTTTTGAGAAAATCTTTTCAAAACTATTTCCTAAAAATACCCTTCTTGGTAAATTTTTTTTCGAAAAGTTTTTCGGACCCGATCCACAACCGAGTTGTTGCAACCTAGGCTCTGATACCACTAAATGTAACACCCCAAACCTAACCTAGATGTTATGGCCGAATCTGACGTGACACATTGAAGTTAAAAATCCATGTTTCATTTTAGTGCTTTAAAAACTGACTTTTGTTAAGCTAACAAAGTGAATGGAAGCTGGGCACCAGGTAGGAATCCGTAACAGAGGAGGTGAGCCATGAAGGCTGCTTAAGTACCAAGCTCTTCGAATGGATCCAATCCTAGACATGCCCACAACCATTGCCACACTTGGTTAAATTGAGTTGTAATTTATTTAAGTTGAAATCTTTGATAAATCGGATAATCGTGGCGTGGTGTTATTTTGAAAACAATTATCATTTTGAAAACACGACCTAAGTCTAGCCCATTTATTAACAAATAGATTAAAGTTATTAAAAATAAAATAATACCAGAAAAGAAAGAAAATCAAGTCAAAATGGCCTTATTACAACCCAAAAATAAATAATAAATAAAGCAAACTTAATGAAAACCAAACACTTATTCAAAAGCCCAAAGGCGATCACCGTGGCCACTCTGAATCCCCTCTGGCTCCAAGTCCCCAAATCAAGGCTCACCTGCAAGGTTAAGGAAAGGGGGTGAGTTTGGAAACTCAGTGTGCAACAAGCCCCTTTCAGAGCCCAAAACAATATCAGCCTGCTGGGGCTAAGCCCAAATGCAATCTCAACATATATTGGGCCGAAGCCTTTTCATATTTCATATTTCATAATACTGGGCCGAAGCCTTTACTGTAATCGGTATGGCTCGTAGGCCCATTTTATTATCACGAGTAATGTCAATGAAAGAATGAATGCAAGCCCAATTGGGGAGACTACTCGACCCACCATCCGCTACTCTCCACCCGTACCAACCAACACACCATGTGGGGAATTACTCAACCCACCCAACCAACACACCACTGGCAGCATAGCTGATTTATCATATATCTGGAGGCCTAGCGTCTTTTAATAACTGGGGCAAAGCCCTTTTCGGTAAACTGGGGCATAAGCCCTTTTCAATAAACTGGGGCATAAGCCCTTTTCAATAAACTAGGGCATGAGCCCTTTTCGGTAAACTGGGGCATAAGCCCTTTTCAATAAACTAGGGCATAGCCCTTTTGCACTTCCTCCATCCATATAAAAACCCAACCCAATGCATTTATGATTACATCATGTGCATTTCATACATATCATATGCATATCATACATATCATGTGCATATCATATCATTCATGTATATCATATCCCACGTATCAAATTTATAATTAAATCCTAGGGGTATAATGGTCATTTTTACCTAAGGGCAAAACAGTCATTTTCATATTATAGAGGTAATTTCATAAATTTACCAAATATTAGGGTTTTCCATGTTCATTATTAGTTACTAACCATTCTTATGTTTTAAACAGCGATTCTAGCCCATTTTTAGCGAAACCGAGTTATTGGGCCAAAAACCCCTAATGGGCCCTACAAATGCGGACTTAGCCCACTAAGCCCACTTAACTCAAACTTACAATAGTACTAATCGTGTTAACATGCAACTCTTTCAAATTCCATTTTCTATCATTTCTACCCAAATAGGCCCGGAAGCCCATTGGGCCCGATTTTGGCCCACGAGGCCCAACAAACTGTGAATGCCAAAATCATGCCCTTACCTTTTCCAACGTTCCCGATCATCAACTCGGTGAATCTAACTAACCAATGAGCGTTCGCTTGCTCACAAGTCCTCGGAATGCCAGAATTTCAGCATTTCGGCATTTATCATTCTAAGCTATGAAAAAGGGTTCGTTACACATCTATTTTGTGATATTCCTTGACGAGATCTCCTACACAATTTCTCCTAGAATCAACCGTTAATAGATCAGCTCACAATAATTGAACCAAATCGAGAACAATCTAATATCAACACTTACACATTCGGCCACCCTCCATAATGGCCTTAAGAACCTTACCTTTGCCGAAATTGATGACCTGCTCTAGCCACTCCGATGATCCAAACTAATCCAAGTCGACCCTACCCCTTGCTGCTCCTCCACTAAACAAACCATAAAAAAGATTAAAAGAAAAACCCAATAGAGCCTATACCCACATTCAGCCATCCCTTAAACTATAGGGGTTTTGGCTTTTGTCAACAGTTACTATAGGAATCGTTTAGAGTTCGAGCACTTACCACAGTCTCTATTCTTGAATCTGTTTATGCTGAAACGATAAAGGGATTGGCCACCAAAAAGTGAAAGGAAAAAGAGGTTTGCTGGTCAACAAAGAATCAGCAGCACCCAGTCTCCACAGATTTCGACTTTTGTGGTATTTCGACAGAAGTGGAGGTAAGAAAAACAGTAGGTGAACGAAGAGGAGTAGTGGGCTAGTTTTGGAAAGGAAAAAAAAAAGAAAAGATGAATGGGAGGAAGGTAGATTCAGCTAGAAAAGAAAAGAGAGAAAAAAGACTACACCAAAAGGAGAAAACGGCACACCCTAATTCCAATTGCCGAAAATCCCTAACTAAAACCCCTCTACCGAAATCCCCTCTCTAATCCCCTCAATTTGGCTAAGCTCTATCCTCCTCTCAAATACCTAAAATCTCTCCCCTTATCCCTCCTTAATTCATGCATTTGACTGATTCAAACTCTCTCCCACGGAGTTCCATCCAGCTTTAAACTCTAACATGCACAAGCATAAAAATAACATTACCTTTGCCAGGGAGTCGAACCCAGGTCTTCCCCCAGCACTTACACGCCACCTTTATAGATCCCTAGTGGCATCACTTAGCCGCTTTACCAGAGGATCTTTTGTGTTACATTTCACTCACAAATTTTAATAAGACCACCTATCCAAAGCCCCTAACCTCTTAAGTCCAAAATTCAAAAATTCAACTGGGTTTTGGCCAGCACATGGGCCTTCAATAAGCCCATTTACCTACTCAAATTATGAATTCCACAACCAAATACCAAATTTTAAAAACTTTACCAAAATATCGAGAATCGCGAAAAACCCAAAAATCAGGATGTTACATTACATCAATTGATCATTCTATAGGTAGCCACATCTCATATAATAACAAAAGATAATAACATAAAAAGAATCGAAATATTATTTTCATACAGACTTAGTCATTTCAAAGAAACATCATATTCCATCAAACTTCCAAACCTTTACCGGACATACTTGAATTGTGGCTTCATTCACATAGTAATATCTCATCATCACATGGCATTGCAACATTTTCATCATAATAGCAAAACATCAAGAACAGGTTATACCATCAAAATAATCACATAATATCAAATTATTCACATATATATACTTATAACTTGTGTAATATCGAAGCATTAGCATTCAAATACAATATTGCATTATTAAAATCACATGAACTTACCTCGTGTTCGAGTACGACTATATATTATGATTTAGTCCATATCTCATTCATTTCCAATCTATGCCCGAATCTCATTTTCCTTGATCTATAATACCACATTTAGCTTAATTATTAGTCACATTATTCATATGGGTCCAAAAATCATACTTTTACAAATTTGCATTTTAACCCCTAAACTTGCACATATTTGCACTTTGGCCCCTAGGCTCGTAAAATTATTTTTATTCAATTTCCTTGCATTTTAAGCCTAGACGAATCATTTTCATAACTGTAGCAGCCCCTAAATTCCACTAAATCACACTTTTATGACAAATTATGTAACTTTTACGAAACGGTCCTTTTTGATAGTTTCACCGAAAATCACTTAGTAAAAGTTGTTTATTACACACCGAGCATTCATATTCTACCATTAGACATCAAAACACATGCATGTCATCCATGGGTAAATCTTGAAACACAAACCCTAGCTCAAAATATGTGTAGAAATGAGTAGATCTTGTTACGAGGATTTTGAAAACGTAAAAATCATTAAAAACGGGGCTAGAATGGACTTACAATCGAGCTTGGAAGCTTGAAAAACCCTAGATATGTCTTCTCCATGCAAGTTGTGGCCATGGGGCAGAAGATGGACAAAAATTGGCTTTTAATTTTGTTTTTAATTCATTTTAATTACTAGATTACCAAAATGCCCCTAACTTAAAAATATTCTATTTCACCCATTTCATGTCCATTTTTGTCCAAAAAATTATCCATTGGTCTAATTACCATTTAAGGGCCTCCAATTTTAAATTTCATAACAATTAGACACCTCTAACATGTAGAACTCAACTTTTAAACTTTTTACAATTTAGTCCTTTCGACCAAATTGAGTGCCCAAACATCAAAATTTTTAAACGAAATTTTTACGAAATCATCCCATGAAATTGTAGACCATAAAAATATAATAAAAAAGTTTTATTGTGTCGGATTTGTGGTCCCGAAACCACTGTTCTGACTAGGCCTTAATTCGGGATGTGACAGTTTTACTTAGAAATTTACCTTTTCAATTACTAAACTTTTCCTCTTAAATGTATCAAGAGATTCTCCAGTGAATATAGCACGGTGGCCGATGGAGAAGCACGATGATATGACCGCATCTTCAACAACACATTACAATGATATTAATCCTATTTTTTAATCTCTAAATATTTGCATAATTGTTTAATAATTTGAAAAATAGATATATAAATTTTAGATTGGATCAGCTATGAATTGTGATTTTTGTTTTGAGTATTATTGCAAAATTGGTTGAATGATTTCCCGAAAATGTACAGTATTATTGCAAAATTGGTTGAGTGTACAGTGTCACGAAGACCAATGGAGCGTGATGCACCAATAATTCGAGGAGATGGTTTGTCTCTGATAAAGCCCCCAAACGGTTTATAAAAAAATGGATAAATTGTTAATCCTTGAGTGTGGATTTGATTTTTGCATGCAATTATTCCGTAACCCAATAATCACAAGGGTCGAACGCTTAAAATGGAACACATCCTGCCGACAACTGCTTAGACCCATAGTAATTATTTCAATTTAGGAATTTTATGTTAATTTTCTTGAAGTGGAAGATCATAAGATCTTTGTGAGTGATGTCCTCGTGGATGCCTCTGTAACAACCTAATTTAGGGCCTAGTCAGAATAGTGGTTTCAAGACCACGAATCTGACGTACTAAAACTTGTTTTTATTAAATTTTTATGGTCTAAAGTTTTATGGAATGATTTCGTGAAAATTTCGTTCACAATTTTTGACATTTGAGTACTCAATTTAGCAAAAAGGACTAAATTGTAAAATGTGCAGAAGTTAAGTTCTACATGCTAGAGGTGTCTAATTGTTATGAAATTTTAAATTGAAGGTCCTTAGATGGTAATTAGACTATTTCTTAATTTAGTAGACAAAAATGGACATGAAGTAAGAGAAATTTTATGTTTTAAGTTAAGGGCATTTTGGTCATTTGGCTAATAAATAAATTAAAAATCAAATTAAAAGCCAATTTTTGTCCATCTTCTTCCCATGGCCAAAATTCTCAAGGGGAAACCATAGCTAAAGTTTTTTCATCTTCTAAGCTTGATTGTAAGTCCGTTCTAGCCCCGTTTTTAATGATTTTTATGTTTTTAAGATCCTTGTAACCTAATCTAGCTATTTCAAGGACTAATTTGAAAAAAATCAAAGTCTAAAACTTTACCCATGAAGAATATTTGTGCATTTTGATGTCTAATGGTAGGAAATGTATGTTAGATGTAAGATAAACAATTTTTGCTAGGTGATTTTTGATGAAAACGTCAAAAAGGACCTATTTGTAAAAAGTCACAAAATGGGCAGTAAAAGTGTGATTAAATGAAAACTGTGGGCTGTTATAAGCATGAAAGAGGTTTGACTAGGCTTTGGAATCGAAGAAATTGAATCTATTTCAGTTTACGAGCCTAGGGACCAAAGTGTAAAAATGTCAAAGTTTAAGGGCAAAAATGTAATTTTACCATATTTAATTTTTGAACTGATTTGAGTAATGTGAATAATAAATAAGTTAAATTTTCTATTATAGATCAAGAGAAAGGAGGTTCAGACCTAGATCGGGGGAAAACCAAAGTGTTTGACAATTAGGTCTCATTTCTACTATTTTTGTACTGAGGTAAGTTCTTATGTAAATAATGGATTGTTTTAATTATGCTTTAAATAATTTACTATTATATGAATTATGATTGACCATTTAACGTGTTCAACGAAGTTACGATAAGAGTGAAATCCCAATTGAACTTTAGGAATAGATAGGATACAAATGTCATGACATTAGGGTTACTAAGACTATGTGTAAGACCAAATCCGGGATATGGCATCTATATGAGACTTCGTGTAAGGCCATATCTGGGATATGAAATCGATAAGAGACTTCATGTAAGACCATAGCTGGGTTATTGGCATCGATACGAGATCCTATGTAACACCATATCTAGGATATGGCATTGGTATGGTACCGTGTGTACGGAACTCCCGAGTATCCTTTAGTATTCCAAGTGGTTCAACGGGTAATTTAATGAGTATGTAAAAGACGAATTGTGTGTAAATCCAATTTGAGATGACTCATGTATGTACGTAAAACTCATACGTAATGAGCTATTTATGTGATGAACTCTCGGTAAGGTTATGATTGAGTAAGTTATGATTATGAAATCTTAATAATATTTATGCCAATTATCATTATATTAAGTGTATGTTAAATGTTGGTTTATAAATGCCTATTATTTGTGTGGGAACTTACTAAGCTATATAGCTTACTCCTCTTTTCTTTCCCTTGTCTTATAGTGTCACTAAGCTAGCTCGAGGATCGAAGACCGTCGGAGATCCACTCACACTATCAGCTAATTATTTTGGGTACCGTTGAATTTAACATTTTGATATGTGGCATGTATAATGACTTGGTTATTTTGCTATGTGTCATAATTGAATTGGCCTAATGTGTTGGCCTATTCTGGTTGATAATTCATTTTGTAAATGGCTTGATAAATAGCCTTGTTTTTGTCCACACGGGCGTCTGTCCAGGCCATGTGTGACACATGGCTTGGCCCATGGGCATGTGTTCTAGCCATGTGTTCCTTGCACCTTAATTGTTGCAAAACAGAATGCTTAGAATTAAGCACACAGGCAGAGACACGGGCATGTGTCTCAACTGTGTGAATGACACGGCCTCAGGCACGGGCATGTGTCCTGGGCGTATGAAGTCTGTACCTATTTTTATGAAAAATCATAAATTTTAAATTGACCACACAGCCTAGCACAAGGGCGTGTGACTTGGCCGTGTGTCTTCAATTTTTTCTTGAGTGACAACAGAGAGTTACATAGGTTAGGGACACGAGCGTGTGTGACCACACAGCCTACCCCCACGGGTGTATGGGTCTTAAAACATGAAAAATTTTCTAAGTATTGTTAAATTTTTTAAATTTCTCGATTTAGTCCCGAACAGCTTTCGGTGTATGTTTTGGACCTCATTGGTTCATTTTAGGGACGTTACGAATGTTCGTGAGAAGTTTAAAATTTGTATGAAAATTTACATCTCGATTTTGTGTGATTGCTTATGTTTAAGTCTGGTAATGCCTCGTACCCTGTTTCAGCATCGATTATGGGTAAGGAGTGTTACATTTAATGGTATCAAGCTATGATTTAGTTAATTCTTGGACTAATGTAGCGTGTGTAAGAGTTTAGCTATACATGCCATAAATGAAGTATGATAATGTGATGACACCTGACAATTTTGAATTGTGTTTTCACATAGTAAATGGATCCCAATCGAGCTGAGGCTGATGAAATTGAAAGTAATGCGTTGGATCCCACTCAAAGGGTAGCGCCGTCTGATCGTAAACCCCCAATTGTTGGTCAAAGAGAAGGGGGTAGGGAGGCCTTTCTCCGTATGATGAATGAGTGGTATACGAAGTTTGTTCAGACAAACCTGAATGCCCAACCTCCTCCAACCCACCTATTCCTTGACTGGTTCTCGTAGCTCCACAATGTATGGAATTTGTAAGAATGAATAACCCCTGGTTAATAAGATCCGAAAGCATGGGCATAAATATTTCAGAGCTAATGTGGATGATGATCCCGAGAGAGCTGAGTTTTGGCTCGAAAACCCCATCAAGGTATTTGATGAATTGTCCTGCGCACTGAACGAATGTTTAAAGTGTGCCATCTCACTTTTGAGAGATTCTACATATAACTGGTGGAATATACTAGTATCGGTGGTACCGAGAGAGATGATTACTTGGGAATTCTTTCAAGAGGAGTTCTGAAAGAAAAATATTAGCCAAGCGTTAATCGATCAGAAACGTAAAGAATTTCTTGAGCTAACACAGGGTCGAATGTCAGTAAATGAATATGAGCGAGAATTTGTCAGACTTACTAAATATGCTTGAGAGTGTGTTGCCACCGAGGCTATCATGTGCAAGAGATTTGAGGATAGATTGAATAAGGATATTCGTGTGTTAGTTGGTGTAAGCCCCGATTTTTGGGCCTTGAGTCTGGGTTCAGGTAGCAGACGGCCCGAATAATTCGAATGTTATCATTATTATTATTTTTATTATTATTAATTCATATGTTTAGTGTAGTAATTAAATAAATTACGAAGGGTTTATGGCGTCTGGGAAGGAATTAAAGGTCCAGGGTTAAAGTTTCAAGGTAGGCATATTGTTACTTTTTAATTTTAGGCATGTGCCGGGCATGTGATCACTTAAGTGAATTTCGGCAAGGGCCTTAGGGAGGTTGGGCTGATTGTTTTAGTTGATATTAGGGTTAGGTTCTTTTCTTTTTCTATCTTGGAGAATTAGGGTTAGCCACCTGAAAGCTTTCACTGTCATTCATCCTTTCTGAGTTCTCACAAAAGCCGAAAACGCAAATTCCTTCTCCTTGGTGTCGATTTCTTCTTCCTCTCTTTTTCCTCCATTTTCTTTCTTCCTTTTTGCTCTTTCTTCTAGCTGAAACCTTCTGATCACGTTACTCACCTCCTCTGTCAATCCCATCCTCCACAAAACCTCCATAGCCGATTGCTATAGAAGCCAAAATCTCGAAAACTCATTTCTCGTGCCGATTTCTCCAAGCCAAAATCCTTCAGTTATTTTTGTTATTTTTGATCAACTTTCATCTTCTCTAAACCCTTAGTATTTGTCGACAACATTACTTCAAAGTTATAGCCTCAAATCATCATCTTCTTCATCACTTAAAAAGCCAAAATACCATAGATTTAGGGACTTATAGCCGAAACTTCAAATCTCCTGGATTCGAGTTCTACTATCGTTTAGAGGATAGGTCTGCATCAGATCTACGTAGAAATCAAAGAGGAATAAGTGGTAAGTGCTCATCACCTCAGATCTAGTCTTATTTTACAATTTAGAAAAGCCGAAGTCCCTAAAATCTAGGGAGGCTGTCGATTTGGGCATAGAGCTTTAAGGGTCTTTAACCGACGATTTATTTTGGTGATTACTATCTTCTAGAGGTTTGACCGAAGGCTTGGATCTTTGGAACAACTAGACTTAGATCTAGTCATCGGTTTTCGGCAAAAAAGGTAAGATTCTAAAGGCTTTAGGGGCATGGTTTGAATATGGGTTGCTGAAGAGTGGGATTGGTTGTTGTGGGTTGCAATCTAATAATTGTGGTAATCAATTGTAAGACATCATAAGGGATCTCAGTAGCAGTCATCGTGAAACAGGTGTGTATCGAACACCCTTTCATAGTTCAATTCGGCAAAAGCCGAAATGCCAAAATTTCGGCATTTCGTGGGCTTGTGAGTGTGCGAGTGCTCACAAGATGTTTATAAATCATTAGATCTGAAATCGCAAGTGGTAAGTTAGTCGTGTGTGAAGTTTCGTGCACTTCTCTCGATAGGCTAAAACTGGGCCCAATAGGCTTACGGGCCCATACGGGTAAATAATAAAAAGGATAATAAAAATATATATAATATAAAAAAAGGGGCAATAAGTATGTTCTGTTAGACTGTAGAATCGAAACTGCTTAAACCGGTAAACTGGTCATAAAACTTGAGTTAAATGGGCTTAAATTACTAATGGACACTGTAGGGCCCATTAAGGGTTTTACGGCCCAATGGCTAAAATTGTGGAATTGAGATAAATAAATTACTGCGATGACAAATGGAATAGTAAGGACCGTAACATTCATGAGAACCCTGAAAACTGATAAAATTACTGAAATACCTTTATAGGTGGAAAGTTTACAGTTTTACCCCTACGAGCAAAATTACTGATAGACCCCTAAGGTTAAGGTTGACCTGAATGCATGTTTGACTGTTACTATTTACTGCATGCCATGTTATTATTATCTGATGCATGGGACTGGGTTAGTGATGGAGGAAGTACTGAAAGTGGCTTGTCCACGTACTGGATGGCTTTGCCTCAACTTACTGATATCTGAGCAGTAATGCTGCAACTGTGGAGTGTAGGGTAGGGTGGGTTGAGCTATTCCCCACGTGGAGTGTAGGGCTGGTACGGGTGGAGTGTAGCGGTTGGTTATAGGCTGGGTTGGGCTTGCATACACGAATATGTACGTTCTGTTCTGGAATGGGCCTATGGGCCATACTGTTATTTGAAAAGGGGCTAAGGCCTAGTTTACTGTATTCTGAAAAGGGCTTCAGCCCAGTACCCGCTATTATCTGAATAGGGCTTAGGCCTAATGGGCTTGAGCTAACTTGGGCTTTGGATGGGTTTTCCATACACATTGAGTTTTCCAAACTCACCCCCTTTCTCTTCCATCCTTGCAGGTGAGCCCTAGTTGGTGGACTTGGAGCTGGGCGGGATTCAGAGTGGCCACGAAGATTAAATTTCTGGTTTTTAAATAAGTTTCAATTAGCTTCCTTTTATATTTCACATTTATTTTTGATTATTTCTATTTTGGTTAAAGTTGTAATAAGGTCGCTCTATTATTTTTATTTTGGGTTTTTAAATTACTTAAATCGTTTTCAACTTGAGATTCACATCACTTAAATTGATTCCTTAAAATTGGTTAGCTCTAGGGCGCGTTTTATAAAAGTTACTTATTTTCAAAATATCATGATAACCGAGCAAAGCTTCCGCAACGTAAATGTTTTCAAAAGAAATAAATATTTTAAATAGACTTAGACTTAATTTGTTGTTCGTGGACAAGTAATAAGCTTAAAGTGTGGCAATGGATGTGTGCATGTCTAGGATTAGATCATGGAAGAGCTAGGTACTTAAGCAGTCTAATTGACTCACCTCCTCTTTTCTTGAATCCTACCTGGTGCGCAGCTTCCATTCACTTTAATTTAAAATGAAAATATTCTTTAATCACTAAGAAAGATTTTAGATAAAACATGAATTTTATAGTAACGCTTCAATGTGACAAGTTGGATTCGGCCGTAATGTTACAGTTGGGATCTTAGAACTGGAAGAATTAGTGGTGTTAGTCGAGCAAGCCTGTAAGGCCGAAGAGTTGAATAAAGAAAAGAGGAAAGCTGATCTTGAAACTAGAGATTTGAGGAAAAGACCTATGAGTAAGTTATTTTCATTCAGTCAAAGAAATCTAAAGAAATGTACTCCCGTTCGAATGTATCAACTGGGTATTCCCACAGAGACCACGGGAAGCAGTACTCAAGTGTTAAATCTCAAGACAGTTCAATGGCAAGTGTGGGCAATGTAAGGCCTAACATACCTGAATGTCAGCATTGTAGAAGAAGACATCCCGGTGAGTGTAGGATGAATGATCGGGCTTGTTTCAAGTGTGGCTCCTAAGAGCATTTTATCCGAGATTGCCCTGAAATGGTTGAGAAAGAAAAATTTCAGAGTGCAAGGCTGAGTAATACTACTAATAAGGGTAAGCCACCGAGGAATATCGGAATGAAGCTAGTAGTAAAGGTGTGACAAAAGATACCACTGTGAGATTTGAAGCTCGAGCACCTGCTAGAGCCTTTGCCATCCATGCTCGTGAAGAAGTGACATCTCTCGATATTATCACTGATACTTTTTCTCTCCATAATACTAATGTAGTTACATTGATTGACCCTGGATCAACTCATTCTTATGTTTGTGTAAAATTGGTAGGTAGTAAGAGCTTGCCTGTTGAGTTTATTAAATTCGTGATTAGAGTGTCAAACCCTTTAGACAAACATGTATTAGTTGACAGAGTTTGGAAGAACTGTCCTTTGATGATTTGAGATCACTGCTTTCTGGCTGATTTAATGTTGTTGCCATTTGATGAATTCGATGTTATTTTGGGTATGGATTGGTTGACACTGCATGATACAGTAGTGAACTGTAAAAGAAAGATTATTGAACTGAAATGTGAAAATGGTGAAACTCTTCGGATTGATTGAGATGAGTCGGGTGAGTTACCTGTTGTGATTTCTTCGATGTCTGCCCAGGAATATATAAAAAAAGGTTGTGAAACTTATCTTGCTTATGTGTTGAATAAAAAGATATCTGAATTGAAAATTGAATTAGTGTCGATAGTTTGTGAATATTCGAATGTGTTTCCAGAAGAGTTGTCTGGGTTAGCACCAATTAGAGAAGTCGAGTTTGGTATTGATTTAGTACCAGGGACCTCACTGATATCTATTGCTTCGTATAGAATGGCTCCGACTAAATTAAAAAATTGAAAGCTTAGTTGCAAGAGTTTACAGATAAGGGTTTTGTGAGACCCAGTTTTTCTCCCTAGGGTGCTCCAGTGTTATTTGTAAAAAAGAAAGATGGATCCATAAGACTTTCTATCAACTACCGTCGGCTCAACAAGGTGACTATAAAGAACAAGTATCCTTTACCGAGGATTGATAACTTGTTTGATCAGTTGAGAGGAGCGAAGATATTCTCGAAGATTGATTTAAGATCTGGCTACTATCAGTTGAGAGTCAAAGAGTTGGATGTGTCGAAAACCGCTTTCAGGACAAGGTATGGGCACTATGAATTTTTTGTTATGCCTTTCAGACAAACTAATACACCTGCTGTTTTTATGGACTTGGTGAATAGAATCTTCCAACCATATTAAGATAAATTTGTAGTTGTGTTAATCAATGATATCTTGATTTATTCTCGAGACGAGTCTGATCATGCTGAGCACTTGAGAACGGTATTGCAGATTTTGAGAGATAAGCAGTTGTTTGCTAAATCCAGTAAAAGGGAGAGATAAGAAGTTTGATTTTTGGGACATATTGTTTCAGGCGATCGTATTTGGGTTAATCCAAGTAAAATCTTGACAAGTGTTTATTGGAAACCACCGAGAAATGTATCTGAAGTTAGAAGCTTTTTGGGCTTAGTCGGATATTACTGACATTTTGTCAAAGGATTTTTTATGATTGCTACTTCTATGACCATGTTGATGCAAAAAGATGTTAAGTTTGAATGGTCTGAAAAATGTCAGCAAAGTTTTGAGAAGTTGAAAGCGTTATTGACTGAGGCATCAGTTTTAGTACAACCTGAACTGGGAAACAAAATCGTAATTTATAGTGACGCATCACTGAATGGATTAGGATGTATGTTGATGCAAGAGGGAAAAGTGATAGCTTATGCCTCGAGACAGTTGAAACTACACGAGAAGAATTATCCGATGCATGATTTGGAGTTAGCTGCCATTGTGTTCACTTTGAAAATTTGGCGTCATCATTTGTACGGTGAGAAATGCCATATCTTTACTGATCATAAGAGTTTAGAATGCTTGATGACTCAAAAAGATTTGAACTTGCGGCAATGGAGATGGCTCGAGTTACTGAAAGATTATGATCTAGTAATTGATTACCACCCAGGTAAGGCAAATATAGTCGAAGATGTGTTGAGTAGAAAGACTTTCTTTTCTTTTAGAGTAATGAATACACGGTTGACTTTGTTCGATAATGGTTCGATTCTAGCTGAGTTGAGAGCTAGACTGTTATTTCTTCAACAAATTTGTGAAGCTAAAAAATGTGACAATGATTTGCAAGCCAAAAGAGTTCTTTGTGAATCGGGTAATGATTCAGACTTTCATATCGGATCTGATGATTGTTTGATGTTTCAAGGCAGAGTTTGTGTACCGAAAAATGATGAACTTATTCAGAAAATTCTTCATGAAGCACATAACGGTTGTTTATCTATGCATCCGGGTAGTATGAAAATGTATAATGATTTAAAGAAATTGTATTGGTGGTCAGGTATGAAACCAGATATTTCAGAGTTTGTTTCAAAGTGTTTGATTTGTCAACAAGTAAAAGCCAAACACCAAGTGCCTTCGGGTTTACTTTAGCTAGTAATGGTACCTGAGTGGAAGTGGGATAGGATTACTATGGACTTCGTAACTGGGTTGCCTTTGACTCTGAAAAAGAAGGATGCCATCTGGGTTGTTGTTGATAGATTAACGAAATCGGCTCATTTTATTCCGGTACGTACTAACTACTCATTTGATAAGTTAGCTGAGTTGTACATTTCTGAGATTGTGAGATTGCACAGGGTGCCTATGTCTATTATTTCAGATAGAGATTCGAGGTTCACTTCAAGATTTTGGAAGAAGTTACAAGAGGCTTTGGGTACAAAGTTGAACTTTAATTCCGCATTTCATTCACAAACTGACAGTCAGTCTGAAAGAACAATTTAGGTACTTGAAGATATACTCTATTGTTGTGTTTTAGAATTCAAGGGTAGTTGGGAAAAGTATCTACGATTAGTCGAGTTTGCTTATAACAATAGTTTTCAGTCGAGTATTAAGATGGCACCTTATGAGGCATTGTATGGCCGCAAGTGCCGAACACCCTTGTATTGGATCGAGCTTAGTAAGAAACAAATTCACAGGGTTGACTTGGTTAGGGAAATCGAAGAAAAAGTAAAGGTAATCCGTGATTGCTTGAAAGCAGCTTCAGATAGACAAAATTCATATGTAGATTTGAAAAGAAAAGAGGCCGAATATCAGGTCAGTGATAAAGTAGTTTTGAATGTATCTCCGTGGAAGAAGATTCTGAGATTTGGTCCTAAAGGCAAGTTAAGTTCACGTTTCATTGGGCCTTACGAAGTCGTTGAAAGAGTAGGGCTAGTAGCATATCAGTTAGCCTTACCTACAGAGTTGGAAATGATCCATAATGTGTTTCATGTGTCGATGTTGTGACGATATCGTTCTAATCCTTCACATGTGATTTCTCCAACAGATACTGAGATTCGAGCGGATATGACGTATGGTGAAAGACCGATCAAGATTTTAGCTCGGGAAGTTAAACAGTTGAGAAATAAGAGTATAGCCCTAGTGAAAGTTTTATGGCAACGACATGGGGTCGAAAAGGCTACGAGAGAACCCGATGAGGCTATGATAAAATAGTACTCAAACCTATTTTCTGGTAAGATTTTCGGGAACAAAAATCCCTAAATAGGGAGAATTGTAACAACCCGATTTAGGGCCTAGTCAGAATAGTAGTTTTGGGACCACAAATTCGACGTAGTAAAACTTTTTTTATTACATTTTTATGGTCTACAGTTTTATGGAATGATTTTGTGAAAATTTCGCTCGAAAATTCTCAATTTAGTAAAAAGGACTAAATTATAAAAAGTGCAAAAGTTGAATTGTTAATTTTTATGAAATTTTAAATTGAAGGTCTTTAGATGGTAATTACACTATTTGTTAATTTAGTAGACAAAAATGGACATGAAGTAAGAGAAATTTTATGTTTTAAGTTAGGGCATTTTGGTCATTTAGCAAATAAATGAATTCAAAATCAAATTAAAATCCAATTTTTGTCCATCTTCTTCCCATGGCCAAAATTCTGAAGGGGAAACCATAGCTAGGGTTTGTTCATCTTCCAAGCTCAATTGTAAATTCTTCTAGCCCCGTTGTTAATGATTTTTATGTTTTTAAGATCCTTTTAACCTAATCTAGCTATTTCAATAGAAAATCAAAGTCTAAAACTTTACCGATGAAGAATATTTGTGCATTTTGAAGTCTAATGGTAGGAAATGTATGTTAGATGTAAGATAAACAATTTTTGCTAGGTGATTTTTGATAAAAATGTAAAAAAGGACCTATTTGTAAAAAGTCACAAAATGGGTAGTAAAAGTGTGATTAAATGAAAAATATGGGCTGTTATAAGCATGAAAGAGGTTTGGCTAGGCTTGGGAATTGAAGAAATTGAATCTATTTCAATTTACGAGCCTAGGGACCAAAGTGTAAAAATGTCAAAGTTTAGGGGTAAAAATGTAATTTTTCCATAATATGATTTTTGAACTGATTTGAGTAATTTGAATAATAAATGAGTTAAATTTTCTATTATAGATCAAGAGAACTGAGGTTCGGACCTAGATCGGGGGAAAACAAAGTGTTTGACAATTAGGTCTCACTTCTACTATTTTTGTACTGAGGTAAGTTCTTATGTAAATAATGCATTGTTTTAATTTTTTTTAAATACTTTACTAGTATATGAATTATGATTGACCATTGAACGTGTTCGACAAAGTTACGACAAGAGTGAAATCTCGGTACCATTGAATGTGTTCGACAAAGTTACGACAAGAGTGAAATCCCAATTGAACTTTAGGAATAGATAGGATACAAATGTCATGGCATTAGGGTTACAAAGACTATGGGTAAGACCATATCTAGGATATGGCATCTATATGAGACTTCGTGTAAGACCATCACTGGGATATGGCATCGATAAGAGACTTTTTGTAATACCATAGCTGGGATATTGGCATCGATATGAGATCCCATGTAAGACCATATTTGGGATATGGCATTGGTATGGTACCATGTGTACGTAACTCCCAAGTATCCTTTAGTATTCCAAGTGGTTCAACGGGTAATTTAATGAGTATGTCAAAGACGAATTGTGTGTAAATCCAATTCGAGATGACTTAGGTATGTACATAAAACTCATACGTAATGAGCTCATTATGTGATGAACCCTCGGTAAGATTATGATTGAGTAAGTTATGATTGTAAAATATTTATAATATTTATGCCAATTATCATCATGTTAAGTGTATGTTAAATGTTGGTTTACAATGCCTATTATTTGCATGGGAACTTACTAAGCTATATAGCTTACTCCCATTTTCTTTCCCTTGTCTTATAGTGTCACTAAGCTAGATCAGGGATCAGAGACTGTCGAAGATCCACTCACACTATCAACTGATTATTTTGGGTACCGTTGAATTTGATATTTTGAGTTATGGCATGTATAAGGACTTGGTTATTTTGTTATGTGTCATAATTGAATTGGCCTAATGTGTTGGCCTATATTGGTGGATAATTCATTTTGTAAATGGCCATTGAAATTGGCTAATATTTGTTTAAGTATATATGCATCTGATGATGTTTTCATGGATGTGGAAATTTGCATGGTTTAAGTTGATAAGTATGTGATGTTTGTATGTGGTAAATGGTAGCAAGTGAATGATGTGTGGATGTCTTGTGTAACACCCCGTACCCGAGTCCGTCGCCGGAGTCGGACACGAGGGGTTTGCAGACTTAAATCACTTCTTTGCACAATCCATTTTAAATTTTCCAGGCAAGCTGGCTAACTGCGTCACTGTCACCTTAAAAATCATATCTTGAGTTTCACAACTCAAAAATCAGCTTCGTGATTTTTCTCTGAAACTAGACTCATATATTCATCTACAAATTTTTTTCTAGAATTTTTGGTTGGGCCAATTAGTACAGTTTATTAGTCAAAGTCTCCCATGTTACAGGGATCGACTACACTGACCTTTGCGCATTACGACTTGGATATCTCCCTGTACAGAGCTTCAATACTGATTTCGTTTGTTTCTATAGAAACTAGACTCAAAAAGGAATCTATGCATATATGGAATGACTTCTAATTGTCTCTGGTTAATTTATAATGAATTTCCAAAGTCGGAACAGGGAATCCAGAAACCATTCTGGCCCTGTCTCACAAGAACCTGAATATCTCTTAACATACTGTCCATATGATCGTTTTGTTACTTTCCTATGAAAATAGATTCATCAAGGTTCGTTTACATAATTTATTCATTATTTAATTCCATTCCTACTATTTTTAGTGATTTTTCACATCCACATCACTGCTGCTGCCAGCATCTGTTTTTTTAAGGTAAACTTTACCTATTTCATGATCCTCCATGGATCAACTAGAGTTTGTCATACATATTCCAAAAGTGATCAAGAATAACCCTTCCCATGGCTAACCGTTACCAACATTTCCATACCTCTCGACGGACAACATACAAAACGATTATAATGCTATGATCAAAGTATATTTAAGCCATTTTCGCATGGCTATCCAAATTTACACAAAACCGAAGGGTACATGACCAACAACAAAAGGGTAGTCCTATACATGCCATTTCAAAGTTCAACCAAAATTGTACCAAAAGGGGGCTTTGATAGTGTGGGAGACTTCGACTTCCAAAAATCCCGAGTCCGATAGCGGACGAGCCAAAATCTATAAAACAGAGAAACAATGAAACGGAGTAAGCAATTTATGCTTAGTAAGTTTTGAGCAAGGGATTCCAGCACAACAAAAGTATAGCATTCATATAGCTAAACGGATAATTTCATATGCACAAATTTTCAATATCATACTTACTTCACATTACCAACCCTTATGTTCATACACAAAAGATCAACTTAGCCAAAGGCCGGTAGCTCATTTATCGACTGAGCGAATACAGATTTGTAAGGGATCAACTAATTCAAAGCACACACGAAACATACCTCATCGCTGGGATTTTACGAGCGTATTAATTTAAATTTTTACAGCAAGATCGCTCGTTCCCAAATCAAGCATCTTCGGGGTTTAGCCGGATATAACCACTCGCACAAGGCCTTCGGGTCTTAACCCGGATATGGTAACTAGCATAAATGCCTTCGGGACTTAGCCCGGATATAGTCGCTAGCACAAATGCCTTCGGATCTTAGTCCGGATGTAGTCGCTTAGCACAAAAGCCTTCGGGACTTAGCCCGGATATCATTCGAGTAACCATGCACATATATCAATAAATCATGACACATTCATATTTCATTTTCATTACCAAAGCTCAAACACAAGACACTTATCACATTTACAATTTCGGCTCAATAGCCACATATAAGAGCATGATTTTGATTTACTTAAGACATAATCTAATCGAATCATAATTTAAGTCCCATTACTCGAAAACTTACCTCGGATGTTGTCGAACGATTCCGATGGCTATTCGACCACTTTTTCCTTCCCTTTATCGGATTTAGTTCCCCTTTACTATTAAGCTTAATTTAACAAATAAATTGATTTAATCATTTGAGCATTGAAAAGAGGAACTCAAGGTACTTGGCCCACATATATTCAGTAGACATTAAAGTCACATATGTACGGAATCATGAATCAAACTCAACACATTAGTTAATACTCTCCTTAGCCGAATTTTCTAAGTCAAGATAAAGCCTTCAATATGCTTACCTATGGCCGAACAACACATCAACCTATGTACTCATTCATGTGGCCGATTATGCATGTCTATGTTGAGGCCAATTATATACTCAATACCACATACAAATGGCATACCTTTTACTAACTAATGCATTACATATTATAACTCAATACGCATCCATCATGTACTCCATAACCGAAACACCATCATATGTAAATATATACCTTGAGATATTGTATATGTCATACCAATACGTCATGTGCAAACATATATATATATATGTGCAAGAGCCGAATCTCAAAGTTGATTATAACTAAACATGAACATAAATCCAAAACACAAATCTTACCTACCATGCAATAAGCATAAATCATACTTATGGATATACCATGGCCGAATACATCACAACACCAAACCATTTCAATTTTGGTCATGGTTAAACAAAGAACTTAATGTCTCACTCAAAAATGCTAAAAAGAAAATCCAAGAGTCATCAATCCACCATCACATGTATCATTAACAAGCTTCATATTTAGCATGCAATGCCATTAACACAAAATCCACCTAGGCCGAATATCATCACCATGACATAGCAAAGATTTGAACCATGGGCTAATTAGAACTCAAGCTAGCAACTAAAAACATGCATGAATCTCATGGCACAACCTCAAACATACCTTAATCTAGATACAAGTATGGCCAAACCTCCTCCTAATCCTCTTCCAAACCAAACATGAAGCAAGAACTCCTTCCTCCTTCCTTAGAATTTTCGGCCAAAAGAAATGAAAAAGGATGAACAAAATTTTTTTTTCTTTTCTTTAACTCACGGCAATGGGGGGGGAACACTCACACACATTCTTTCTTTTTTTTTCCATTTCTTTATTACCCATACTCCTTATTTTATTTTTCCTAACATACCTCACTAACATAACATGTTTGTGACATGTTTCCACTCATAGCATGGCCGGCCACTACTAATTAGGGGGGGAAATTTGACATGCAAGTCCTCCCTTTTTATTACATGCACTATTAGATCCTTATAGATTAGCCTATCACATTTCAAAAGTGTCACACAAATCCTACTAACTGAATTCACATGCAATCGACTAAATCGAAGCTTGAAATTTTCACACATTCATAATTACATATTCTAGACAATAAATATCACATTCAAACATTTCGGTGACTTGGTTTAGCGGTCCCGAAACCACTTCCCGACTAGGGTCAATTTTGGGCTGTCACAACTCTCCCTCACTTAAGAAATTTTCATCCCCGAAAATCTTATCGGTAAATAAGTTTGGGTATCGTTCTTTCATGGCATTCTCGGTTTCCCAAGTAGCTTCTTCGACTCCGTGTTTGAGCCATAACACCTTTACTAACGGAACCTTTTTGTTTCGCAACTCTTTCACTTCACGAGCTAGGATACGAATCGGTTCTTCTTCATAACTCAAGTCAGATTGAATTTCACATCTGATGGATTAATCACGTGTGACGGATCGGATCTATAACGTCGAAGCATCGAAACATGAAAGACGTCGTGAATCTTTTCAAGGTCAGGGGGCAAAATCAATCTATACGCAACTGGACCAACTCGTTCGGAGATTTCGTACGGCCCAATGAATCTCGGACTCAACTTGCCCTTACGGCCAAATCTGAGTACCTGTTTCCAAGGCGAAACTTTAAGAAACACTTTATCTCCCACCTGATATTCAATGTCTTTTCGTTTCAAATCCGCATACGATTTCTGACGATCTGTGGCTGCCTTTAGACTTTCACGGATTACCTTTACTTTCTGTTCGGCATCTTTAATCAAATCAACTTCGAAAATTTTACTTTCACCGAGCTCGGTCCAAAACAATGGTGTACGGCATTTACGACCGTACAAAGCCTCGTAAGGTGCCATCTTAATACTTGATTGAAAACTATTGTTGTAAGCGAATTCAATCAAAGGTAAATACCGTTTCCATGAACTACTGAACTCGAGGATGCAACATCTCAACATATCCTCAAGTATCTGAATTATCCGCTCGGATTGACCATCGGTTTGGGGGTGAAAAGCAGTGCTAAAATGCTGCTTGGTACCCAAAGCTTCTTGCAATTTCTTCCAAAATCGTGAGGTGAATCTCGGATCTCTATCCGACACGATAGAAATAGGTACCCCGTGTAATCTCACAATCTGAGAAACGTACAATTCAGCTAGTTTATCCAATGAAAAATCCGTACGCACGGGGATAAAGTGAGCCGACTTAGTCAGTCTATCAACAACAACCCAAATCGCATCCTTCTTACTTGCTGACAATGGCAGTCCGAACACAAAGTCCATTGTGACTCGATCCCATTTCCACTCGGGTATCATGATCGGCAGAAGTAATCCTGAAGGCACTTGATGTTCCGCTTTCACTTGTTGACATATTAAACATCTTGAAACAAAGTCGGAGATGTCTCGTTTCATACCATGCCACCAAAATCGACGTTTCAAATCGTTGTACATTTTCGTACTCCCCGGGTGAATTGACATTCGGCTACAATGGGCTTCGTTCAGAATCATTGAAATGAGTTCCGAATTCCTTGGAACACACAAATGACTTCTGAACCTCAAACAATCATCATCATCAATTTGAAACTCCGATTCCTTGTTCGGAACACACTCAGCCCGTTTTGCAACCAATTCATCGTCGACTTTCTGAGCTTCACAAATTTGATGAATCAATAATGGTTCGGCCTTTAATTCAGCTACTAACACATTGTCGGGTAGAACAGACAAGAGTACATTCATCGCTCGTAAAGCAAACAGTGATTTCCGGCTTAAGGCATCTGCAACCACATTAGCCTTTCCCGGGTGATAGTCAATGACAAGCTCATAATCCTTTAACAACTCGAGCCAACGTCTTTGTCGCAGATTTAAGTCACTTTGAGTCATCAAATATTTGAGACTTTTGTGATCCAAAAATACATGGCACTTTTCACCAAATAAGTAATGTCGCCATATTTTTAAAGCGAATACGATGGCAGCTAGTTCGAGATCATGGGTCGGATAATTTTTCTCATGTGGCTTTAATTGTCTCGACGCATAGGCCACAACTCGACCTTCTTGCATCAATACACAACCTAACCCAAGTAGGGACGCATCACTATAAATGACAAACTCTTTGCCTGATTCGGGCTGCACTAGAATTGGAGCTTCGGTCAAATAAGTTTTCAGTTGATCAAAACTTTTCTGACATTTTTCCGTCCATTCGAACTTAACATCTTTTTGAAGTAGCTTCGTCATCGGTGTGGCTATCATCGAGAAACCTTTTACAAACCGTCGGTAGTAACCGGCAAGTCCCAAAAAGCTCAAAACCTCAGTAATATTTCTCGGAGGCTTCCAATTAAGTATGGCTGAAATTTTGTTCGGGTCAACTCGAATACCCAATGCGGATACCACGTGGCCCAAGAAGCTAACCTCTCTTAACCAGAACTCACACTTACTGAACTTAGCATATAATTGCTTATCCCGTAAAATTTGCAACACTAATCTCAGGTGCTCAGCATGTTCGGTCTCATCTCTTGAATAGACCAAGATGTCATCAATAAACACAACTACGAACCGATCCAAATACTGTCTGAAGATCCGATTCATCAAGTCCATAAATACCGCAGGGGCATTAGTGAGCCCAAACGGCATCACTAAGAACTCGTAGTGGCCGTATCTCGTTCTGAAAGCAGTTTTGGGTATATCCGAATCTCGAATTCGTAACTGATAATAACCCGATCTCAAATCTATCTTTGAAAACACTGAGGCTCCCTTTAGTTGATCAAACAAATCATCAATACGCGGTATCGGATATTTATTCTTTATTGTCACTTTATTCAGCTGACGATAGTCGATGCACAACCTCATGGTTCCGTCCTTCTTCTTCACAAACAATACTGGTGCACCCCAAGGTGAGAAACTTGGTCGAGCGAAACCTCTATCAGTCAACTCTTGCAACTGAGCTTTCAACTCCTTTAACTCGGTTGGTGCCATACGATACGGAGCTATCGAAATTGGCGTAGTTCCAGGTACAAGCTCAATACCAAACTCTACCTCCCGAACAGGTGGTAAACCCGGTAATTCTTCAGGAAAAACATCCGGGTATTCACAAACCACTGGCACAGATTCGGGTTTCTTTTCTAATTCTTTGTCATCAAGTACATACGCAAGGTATGCTTCACACCCTTTTCTTACATATTTCTGGGCCAACATTGAGGATATTACAGCTGGCAACCCATCCAAGTCCGTAGACTCAACTCAGATCATCTCGTTATTTGCGCACCTCAAATCCATAGTCTTGGTTTTGCAATTCACAACCGCATCATGCACGGTCAACCAATCCAAACCAAGAATAACATCAAATTCATCAAACGGCAAAAGCATCAAGTCCGCCGGAAAACAGGAACCTCGAATTACTAGGGGACATTTCTTACACACTTTGTCGACAAGCACGTAACGACCCAAGGGATTTGACACCCGAATTACGAACTCAGTAGACTCAATAGGTAAAGTCTTACTGGATGCTAAGGTTTTGCATATATAAGAATGAGTAGAACCAGGGTCAATCAAAGCAATCACATTAGTATCAAAGAGAGTAAAAGTACCGGTAATAACATCTGGCGAGGAAGCATCCTCGCGTGCGCGTATAGCATAAGCCCTAGCAGGAGCGCGAGCCTCGGATCTGGTCGTAGCATCTCTAGATCCTCTCTGACCACCACTAGCATTGCCCGTATTTCTAGATGGTCTACCTCGAGCAGTGGTAGCACCCGGTTTCCCACTCTGATTTACATTCTGTTCAAACAACCTCGGGCAATCTTTAATGAAGTGGTCAACTGATTCGCACTTGTAACAGGAGCGGTCATGGAATCTACAACTCCCCGAATGCCATTTACTGCAATATCGACATTCCGTTCTGTCCCGATGATCATTTCCAACACTGGCGACCGAAGTGACTCGTGTGCTCACAGGGGGTCGATCGCGATCTCGTCTAGAGAAACCCGAAGTGTCCCTAGACCGGCCTAAGTCATCTCTAAATTTCTTCGATGACTGTGGGAAGGGCTTCCCCGAAGACCTCTTACGAAACTCCTTTGCTCCCATATCAGCTTTTCTTTTCTCCATACTTAGCTCCTCGGCTTTACAAGCTCGCTCAACAAGTACCACAAATTCTCGGATTTCCAAGATGCCAACATACAGCTTTATATCATCATTTAGTCCATCCTCAAAACGTTTACACATCACAGCTTCTGAAGAAATGCATTCTCGCGCATATCGGCTAAGCCTCACAAATTTTCGTTCATAGTCGATAACCGACATGGAACCTTGTTTGAGTTCAAGAAATTCCTTCCGTTTTTGGTCAATGAATCTCTGACTGATATACTTTTTCCGAAACTCGGTTTGGAAAAACTCCCAAGTTATTTGCTCTCTAGGCATAACAGAAGTCAACGTATTCCACCAATAGTAGGCAGAATCACGTAGCAAGGAGATAGTACACTTTAGGCACTCATTGGGTGTGCAAGATAGCTCGTCGAGTACCCGGATAGTGTTGTCCAACCAAAATTCAGCTTGCTCGACATCATCGCTGTCCGTAGCTTTAAATTCAGTAGCCCCGTGTTTTCGGATTCTGTCAACTGGGGGCTTATTTGACCTTATTTGGTCAGTTGCCGGAGGTATTGTAGGTGCGGGGGTGGCATTAGTCGGGAATGGAGGTTGTGGAACAGCCGTATTAGTTCGAATGTATTGGTTGAACCAATCATTCATTACGCTATAGAAAGCTTGTCTAGCTTTGTCATTCGGATTACTAGCAATCGGTTGAGAGTCCGCCGGAGCTGTCCCTTGTGCGGGAGCAGGCGCCACACTCTCAAGATCATCAACTACCGCTCGGTCGGGATCGGGATCCATTACTATAAATAAACACATTTTCAATCGTCAGAAATCACCACACTATCAAATAATCACAAAATGACATGTATAGCTAGACCCAAACGTATTACGGTAGTCCTAGAATCGACTAAACCGTAGCTCTGATACCAATAAAATTGTAACACCCAGTACCCGAGTCCGTCGCCGGAGTCGGACACGAGGGGTTTGCAGACTTAAATCACTTCTTTGCACAATCCATTTTAAATTTTCCAGGCAAGCTGGCTAACTGCGTCACTGTCACCTTAAAAATCATATCTTGAGTTTCACAACTCAAAAATCAGCTTCGTGATTTTTTCCTGAAACTAGACTCATATATGCATCTACAAATTGTTTTCTAGAATTTTTGGTTGGGCCAATTAGTACAGTCTATTAGTCAAAGTCTCCCATGTTACAGGGATCGACTACACTGACCTTTGCGCATTACGACTTGGATATATCCCTGTACAGGGCTTCAATACTGATGTCGTTTGTTTCTATAGAAACTAGACTCAAAAAGGAATCTATGTATATATGGCATGACTTCTAATTATCTCTGGTTAATTTATAATGAATTTCCAAATTCGGAACAGGGAATCCAGAAACCGTTCTGGCCCTGTCTCACAAGAACCTGAATATCTCTTAACATACTGTCCATATCATCGTTTCGTTACTTTCCTATGAAAATAGATTCATCAAGGTTCGTTTACATAATTTATTCACTATTTAATTCCATTCCTACTATTTTTAGTGATTTTTCACATCTACATCACTGCTGCTGCCAGCATCTGTTTTTTTAAGGTAAACTTTACCTATTTCATGATCCTCCATGGATCAACTAGAGTTCGTCATACATATTCCAAAAGTGATCAAGAATAACCCTTCCCATGGCTAACCGTTACCAACATTTCCATACCTCTCGACGGACAACATACAAAACGATTATAATGCTATGATCAAAGTATATTTAAGCCATTTTCGCATGGCTATCCAAATTTACACAAAACCGAAGGGTACATGACCAACAACAAAAGGGTAGTCCTATACATGCCATTTCAAAGTTCAACCAAAATTGTACCAAAAGGGGGCTTTGATAGTGTGGGAGACTTCGACTTCCAAAAATCCCGAGTCCGATAGCTGCGAGCCAAAATCTATAAAACAGAGAAACAAAAAAACGGAGTAAGCAATTTATGCTTAGTAAGTTTTGAGCAAGGGATTCCAGCACAACAAAAGTATAGCATTCATATAGCTAAACGGATAATTTCATATGCACAAATTTTCAATATCATACTTACTTCACATTACCAACCCTTATGTTCATACACAAAAGATCAACTTAGCCAAAGGCCGGTAGCTCATTTATCGACTGAGCGAATACAGATTTGTAAGGGATCAACTAATTCAAAGCACACACGAAACATACCTCATCGCTGGGATTTTACGAGCGTATTAATTTAAATTTTTACAGCAACATCGCTCGTTTCCAAATCAAGCATCTTCGGGGTTTAGCCGGATATAACCACTCACACAAGGCCTTCGGGTCTTAACCCGGATATGGTCACTAGCATAAATGCCTTCGGGACTTAGCCCGAATATAGTCGCTAGCACAAATGCCTTCGGATCTTAGTCCGGATGTAGTCGCTTAGCACAAAAGCCTTCGGGACTTAGCCCGGATATCATTCGAGTAACCATGCACATATATCAATAAATCATGACACATTCATATTTCATTTTCATTATCAAAGCTCAAACACAAGACACTTATCACATTTACAATTTCGGCTCAATAGCCACATATAAGAGCATGATTTTGATTTACTTAAGACATAATCTAATCGAATCATAATTTAAGTCCCATTACTCGAAAACTTACCTCGGATGTTGTCGAACGATTCCGATGGCTATTCGACCACTTTTTCCTTCCCTTTATCGGATTTAGTTCCCCTTTGCTCTTGAGCTTAATTTAACAAATAAATTGATTTAATCATTTGAGCATCGAAAAGAGGAACTCAAGGTACTTGGCCCACATATATTCATTAAACATTAAAGTCACATATGTACGGAATCATGAATCAAACTCAACACATTAGTTAATACTCTCCTTAGCCGAATTTTCTAAGTCAAGATAAAGCCTTCAATATGCTTACCTATGGCCGAACAACACATCAACCTATGTACTCATTCATGTGGCCGATTATGCATGTCTATGTTGAGGCCAATTATATACTCAATACCACACACAAATGGCATACCTTTTACTAACTAATGCATTACATATTATAACTCAATACGCATCCATCATGTACTCCATAACCGAAACACCATCATATGTAAATATATACCTTGAGATATTGTATATGTCATACCAATACGTCATGTGCAAACATATATATATGTGCAAGAGCCGAATCTCAAAGTTGATTATAACTAAACATGAACATAAATCCAAAACACAAATCTTACCTACCATGCAATAAGCATAAATCATACTTATGGATATACCATGGCCGAATACATCACAACACCAAACCATTTCAATTTTGGTCATGGTTAAACAAAGAACTTAATGTCTCACTCAAAAATGCTAAAAAGAAAATCCAAGAGTCATCAATCCACCATCACATGTATCATTAACAAGCTTCATATTTAGCATGCAATGCCATTAACACAAAATCCACCTAGGCCGAATATCATCCCCATGACATAGCAAAGATTTGAACCATGGGCTAATTAGAACTCAAGCTAGCAACTAAAAACATGCATGAATCTCATGGCACAACCTCAAACATACCTTAATCTAGATACAAGTATGGCCAAATCTCCTCCTAATCCTCTTCCAAACCAAACATGAAGCAAGAACTCCTTCCTCCTTCCTTAGAATTTTCGGCCAAAAGAAATGAAAAAGGATGAACAATTTTTTTTTTCTTTTCTTTAACTCACGGCAATGGGGGGGAACACTCACACACATTCTTTCTTTTTTTTTTCCATTTCTTTATTACCCATACTCCTTATTTTATTTTTCCTAACATACCTCACTAACATAACATGTTTGTGACATGTTTCCACTCATAGCATGGCCGGCCACTACTAATTAGGGGGGAAATTTGACATACAAGTCCTCCCTTTTTATTACATGCACTATTAGATCCTTATAGATTAGCCTATCACATTTCAAAAGTGTCACACAAATCCTACTAACTGAATTCACATGCAATCGACTAAATCGAAGCTTGAAATTTTCACACATTCATAATTACATATTCTAGACAATAAATATCACATTCAAACATTTCGGTGACTCGGTTTAGCGGTCCCAAAACCACTTCCCGACTAGGGTCAATTTTGGGCTGTCACATCTTGATTGTGGCTGAATTAGTTGAATGTATTTGCTTGGATTGGTGTTATGTTTTGTTCAGTAGGTGTGTGCATAAAAGGCTGACAAAATGACCTGGTAAGTAACCTTGTTTTTGTCCACATGGGTAGACACACGGGCGTGTGTCTAGGCTGTGTGTGACACACGGCTTGCCCCATGGGCTTGTGTTCTGGCTGTGTGTCCCCTGCACCTTAACTGTTACAAAACAGAATACTCAGAATTGAGCACATGGGTAGAGACATAGGCATGTGTCTCAGCGGTGTGGATGACACAGCCTCAGGCACGAGCGTGTGCCCTGGATGTGCGAAGTCTACACCTATTTTTATGAAAAATCATAAATTTTAAATCGACCACACGGCCTAGCACACGGGCATGTGACTTGGCCGTATGTCTTCAATTTGTTCTTGGGTCACAAACAGAGAGTTACACGGGTTAGGGACATGGGGGTGTGTGACCACACGGCTTGCCCACACGGGCATGTCCCAAGCCGCACGTTCGTATGGCTCTTAAAACATGAAAAATTTTCTAAGTGTCGTGAAATTTTCTAAATTTCTCTGTTTAGTCCCAAACCACTTCTGATGTATGTTTTGAACCTTGTAGGTTCATTGTAGGGACGTTACGAATGTTTGTGAAAAGTTACAAATTTGGATGAAAATTTACGTCTCGATTTTGTGTGATTGCTTGTGTATAAGTTCGGTAATACCTCGTACCCTATTCCGGTGTCGATTACGAGTAAGGGGTGTTACAGCCTCTCCAATGTGAATTGAAGCTCTATATAGAACACCGCAATGTAGTCCAAATTGTTATGAAAATTTATTTGAGGAATAGGTAAATTATGATGAAACCATTTATATTTTAACTATGGGTTGAGATAGTTGGGTTCAAAAGTTGGCAATCAAGGAACCGATAATATTTAAGAATTCAATAATGATTCTCGAGGCTAAAATGTAGATGTATTTTATATGTACAATTTTTTTTCCTATTTATAATACTACATAAGTTACCTATGATCATGCTTTCCTTTTGTATGTTATTTTGCAGGGTCGGAAGATCAATGCAAGGACCAGACTGTCCTCCAACATAAGGCAATGTGACAAGGGACATACATGAGGACTTCCATATCCATATTCGATTACAAAAATGTACAAGAGAGCAGGGGTCAAGATAGACCCAGAGGAGCTGACTTGCTCACCCGAAGGTGTACTGAATGATGTCATTTATGAGTAGTTTTTCAATAAAGACTCAAGTCGAGTGGAAGAGTGAAATGAACAAGTGGAGACACATCAAGAATACACTCGAGATCGCGATCTTTCAGAACCTATGGAGGAGCCACAACTTGTACCATTGAGGGTACAATAAAATAAGGCAACTCTGGCAGTCTCGAAGGGTGACGACCCGATTATGCGTGGCCATCTCGAGTACATTACACTGGTAATGGCATTTTTCAGGACGATAGCAACCCATAATATCAAGAAGGATGGCATTGAAACTCCACTATGGATCGCTCCTGTGGATGATTGTAACACCCCAAACCCGACCTGGAAGTTTGGCTCGAATTTGGCGTGTCACATTGAAGTGTTTTTCAAAAACCATGTTTCCATTAAAAACCCTTCTTAATAATTAAATACTTGTACCCTTTTTAAACCTTGTTAGAAAACCTCAGCTGAATAACATTCTTAACAACTTTGTAAAAAATCCTGGCAGTTGCGGAAGCTTAATTTAAAAACAATTGCGGTTACGTGATGTTTTGAACAACAGTAGTTGCTTTAGAAAACCGTGTTCTAATACTAGCAATTATAAGAACAATAAAAAAAATTCCAAATTTGAAATCCAAAAAATTACAACGGCTTTACTACAACCCACATAAAAACATTTAAAAGCAATAATCAAAACTATAACATAAACAATGTGTGTGGCTTCCTTCGAGCCCCTCACAGCTCTGATCCGTCTAAGGCTGGAAATTACCTGAAAGGTTAATAAACGGGGTGAGTTTACGAAAACTCAGTGTGAAATCCCCTACTATAAAAGGAACAGTCAGTCATATAAAAGAATTAAAAGTCTGGCCCCAGCCTTACTTACAGTTTCAGTATCAATTGGGCCTTAGCCCACTATAACAGACATACCAGATGGGCTTTAGCCCATTACAGAATAAGAAACATTATCAAAACTAGAATCAGAATCAGGTGACAGAATCAGAATCAGAATCAGTATCAGGTAACAGAATCAAAATCAGAATGTGAATGCAATCCCAACCCAATCCAACCGTATACACCCCTGTACCAACCTTACACCATGTGGGGAGACTACTCGACCCACCCAACCACTACACACCACAGAAATTGCAACGAGGCTACCAGATATTGTGACGAAGTCACCAGATACAAATATTGTGGCTAGGCCACCTGAACAGATATATATATGTGTGTGTGGCGAAGCCACCAGATTCCAGCGAGGCTGCCAGATATTGTGACGAAGTCACCAGAACAGATATATGTGGCGAGGCCACCATATTGCAGCGAGGCTGCCAGAACGCTTCCTCCATCAATATAACCCATATCCCATGCAACAGATATACATGTCATGGCATACAACATACAGAATCAGAATATCATGTCCATATTTGAATCAAACAATCACAGTCAAGTCATTCATATCACCAACATATATTCACAATCAAATCCGTCAACCACACAGTCCAAGTCAGTCACTTGCCCACAACGGCAAAACAATCATTTAACACCCTAGGGATAAAATGGTAATTTTACCCCACAAGGGTATCTCGGTAATTCTACCTTACAGGAGTATTTCAGTAATTCTACCCTACAGGGGTATTTCGATATTTCTACCCTACAAGGGTATTTTGGTAAGTCTACCCTATAGGGGTATTTTAGTAATTTTACCCTACAGGGGTATTTCGATATTTCTACCCTACAACAGTATTTCGGTATTTCTACCTGACAAGGGTATTTCGGTATTTCTACCCTACAAGGGTATTTCAGTAATTTTGTAAATCGAGGGTAAAATGGTAATTCTGTAAATCAGGGGTACTTTGGTAATTTTACAAGTCGAGGGTATTTCAATAATTTTACAGGTCGAGGGTATTTCAGTAATTTCACAAATTAGGGGTATTGTGGTAATTTTACAAACTAGGGGTATTTTGGTAATTTTACAAACCAGGGGTATTTTGGTAATTTTACAAACCAGGGGTATTTTGGTAATTTTATAAACCAAGGGTATTTTGGTGATTTTACAAACCAGGGGTATTTTGGTGATTTTATAAACCAAGAGTATTTTAGTAATTTTACAAACCAAGGGTATTTTGGTAATTTGGTAAAATAAAGTATTCTAAACAGGGATAACAATACGAATGGCCCTAAAGCCTATTCTCTGCCCAAATGGGCCCACACGCTCGTGTGACCCTTTTAGCCCAAATCTAGCCACAGATATGAGATTCACCTAGCCTAGTCCAATATTTATTACACAATCAAACAACTTATCCAATTGGGCCCGTAGGCCCATTGGGCCCACATGGCCCCTTTTGGCCCATCGCGGCCTGAAGTAGCCATCCTACAGCTAGAGTAGTGAGAAATACACACCTGATAGGAGACTGGAGTTAATCCGCGCTTTGAGCACTCTTAGCCGACGCCCAACCCAAACGAGCACGCCATAAAGCGAAAGGGATCAGCCAAGAAAGGTACCTTTACTCTCCTCATGGTTCTCTCTATTTAAAGCCAGCTTCGCATCCACTCTTATGTTAGCTCCCCGATGTGGGATCCCTCCATCATCAGAGTTTAAATTCAACACCAACTCTTGCCGCCCCCTGTTAGCAAAATAAATGCTCTTTACTTGCCATGGGATTCAAACCCATGCCTCCCCTCAGATGCTCCACACGCTACTTGCCACTAAGCCACAAGGCTTTTTTGTGTCATATTTTATCCCCAATTAATTATATGGTCTAAAGGCCAAAGTCCAGGTTCCCTTAAAAAAATCAAAATAAATTGCAAGAGTCAAGGCTTGAACCCAGGCTCCCATACAACCTTAATGACGCCACAACCACTAGAGTACAAGCTTCCTTGTGTCATTTATTTAACACAATAATTTAAAAACCCTCATCCAAGCATCCAGGTTTTTTTTTCACTTAATACCAAAATTTTTGCTAAAGCCCAAGTTTGAACCCAAGATTTCTCTAACATTTCTCAGGGCCATTAACCACCAAAGCAGACATTTAATTGTGTTATTTCATTGCACAATTAAATACCTATATACAACCTCCTTACGGACCCGCACTCAAGGCCCAATACTTCTAGGCCCAAATTCGGGGTGTTACAATGATGATCTCATAGTTCCACCATAAAGTAGTGATGCATGTTCGAGACCAAAAGAAAATGGAATATCCATTCATGACCTGTCTGACACTGGACACCTTGCCTCAAAAGTACAATCCATGAGCAAAGGGAAAGGGAATATGGTCATCTCGGACGAGAATGACTGTAACAGCCCATTTTTAGTCAAACCAAAACAATGGTTTTGGGACCACAAATCTGAAGCCAAAATACTTAATTTATTATTATTTTAATGTTTATAGCATGATATGATGTTGATGCGAAAATTTCGTCAAGAAATTTTATCGTTTAATTGGTCAATAAATGTAAAATGCATATTCTTTTAGTTTAAGTGTCAAATAGCTTTGGTTTTTTAATATGGTGGCATTAAGTGGTAATTTGACCATTTGAAAGGTGAGTAGACAATTTTGGACAACCATTAAATGATTTTTACGTTATATAATTAAGGTGAAAAATGTAATTTATTAAATAAAAGTTAATAAAATAAAACAAAGTCAAAATTTTGTTTCATCTTTATGCTTGCTGCCGATTTTAAAGAAGAAAAGAAGCTAAATTTTGGGGTTTTAACATTCGGCCACTTCATGATCTAATTGTAAGTCTGTTTTTGCTCAATTTTTAATGATTTCTATGTTTTTGAGATCGTTGCTTCGTATTCTAGCCAACCCGTACCTTAAATTTCAAAATTGTTAAAGATTTTTCATGTTGCCATTGTTGAATGCTTGAGTAATTTGATGATTTATGATAGATTTGGAAAGTTCAATGTTAGATTAATAGTTTTTGTAAAGTGATTTTTGACAAAAATGTCAAAAAGGGATTAAATTGAGAAAATGTGAAATGTGATGGTTAAAAGTGTGAATAAATTGAAAATATGGGCTGCTAGTAACGTGATTAAATTCGGCTAAGCATAGGTTTGTACTAAATTGCATGAATTTGCAATTTTATGTAATAAGGACTAAATTGTGAAAATGTAAAAGTTTAAGGGAAAATTTGTGAAATAGCTCTAATGTATATTTTGGATTGATTTGAATAAATAGTTGATTCGTCGTTTTAATATCCGAGGTAAGTTCGTATGTGATAAGCATTGTTACAATTATGGTTTAAATGTTTTGATATTGCATAAATTGTGTTTATGAACTTATAGTCATGTTTGACGATGATTCGGATATATATGGCACTTAGTGTGCGATTCAAGATAGCTTCGACTATATATGGCACTTAGTGTGTGATTCGGAATAGCTTCGGCTATATATAGCACTTAGTGTGTGAGACTGAGATAGTTTCGGCTATGTAAGGCACTTAGTGTGCGAAATTATAATAGCTTCGGCTATGTATTGGCACTTAGTGTGAGAGATATCGAGTATTCGACAGTGTACCGAAAAGGTATGAGTTAGTTACAAAATTGTACAAGTATGCATATGTAAAGTATGAGATTCAGGTAGAAGAAGTTATGAATTTGCATATAAGCATATGATTAAGCATATGGAAGGTTTGTTGCATATAAGTTATGAATTTGCATATATGTTATATAGTTCAAATTGATTATTTGTGTATTATGATTTGTTGAGTATATTTCATACGAACTTATTAAGCTTTATAGCTTACTTTGTTTATTTTTCTATGTTTTATAGTTTTTTGAAGCTAGCTCAAATTCGGGAATCATCAGAGACTTCATTGCACTATCGAACATCTATTTTGTTACTTTTGAAGTTATGTGTATATGATATATGACATGTATAGGCTTGAGTCATTTTGGGTATGTTTGATGAACATGTATATATAGGCCATTTGAGTTGGCTTGTGATAATGAATTTGTTAATGTAATAAGTTGTGTAAATGGTTTTGTTAGGTAATTGACTTATATTGAGTGAATGAGGTTGAATTGTTAATGCATGTTTGGAATGGTTTAACCATATGAATTATATATGTGAATTATGTCTAGAAAAACAAGTTGAGTTGATAGGTATTTGACTAGGTAAATGACATTGAATTGAGTATTGAAATGGTTGAAATGGATATAGTATGATTGTGTATTGGTTGATGATATTTGGCTACATATTTGTGTCTTAAAATGGTACCAATTGAGCTTGTATAGGTCTGTGCAAAATAGGTGGCAAAATGGCTTGGTAAATAGCCAATTTTTGTCCACACGGGCAGAGACATGGGCGTGTGTCTCAGCCGTGTGTGACAAATGGTCATGTTACACGGTCATCTCCCCTAATGTTGATTTTAAAAACAAGTCAGTATGCTCCACACGACCTCACACACGGGTGCGTGACTTGCCTTGTGGCATAAGTTAGTATACCCTATAGGTTTGGGATGGCCTAGCATACGGCCTGTCACACGGGCGTGTATGACCATATATAAGGTCACACTGGTTGGCCACACAGGCATGTGTGTTGGCCGTGTGACCCAAGTCAAAGAGTTACACGGGGTCAGACACGGGATGGGACACGACCATGTGCTCCCATTTTGAATGTCCACAGGACCTATGACACGGGCGTGTCTGGTGGCCATGTGAGACACACGGCCTAACCACACAGGCGTGTGTCCCCTGTTTTGAGAAAAATTTCCTAAATATTTCAAAAGTTTTAAAAGTTATCAGTTTAGTTCTGAACCAATTCCAATGCATGTTTAGGGCCCCGTAGGCTTGTATTAGGGACATATTGAATGATGAATGTATAAATTGATTTAAATGTATGTGAAAAGTATGTATAAATGTGTGGTAAGTTTGATAATTGTAATAGCCTGGTTTGGACCCTAGTCGGAATATTGGTTTTGGGACCACAGATCCAAGTCAAAAAAATATTTTAATATTATTTTCTGAGTTTATTATATGTGAATTAGTATGTGTGAAAATTTTGTATGAAAATTCGATCATTTGTGTGCTTAATTTGATAAAAGGATTTAATCAAAGGATTTAATCGCGTAAAATGCAAAATTTGCATTCTATTTGTTAAAGTGCGTAATTTTTATGTCTCATTAATTGTGAGCTCCTTATGTGGTTATTTGACCATGGGTTGTATTAAATGACATTAATGGACATTAGTTGGTGGAATTTTAATGATATTAATAAGGTTATTTAAGTAAAATGTATATTAATGCTATTAGATTAATTAAACAAACATGAAAATTAAGCCATTATATTAACCTATTGCCGAAAATCAAAGAAAAATAAAATAAATAGAACCATTTAGGGTTTGGCTAAGCTAAAGCTCAATTGAGGTATGATTTTTGATCGGTTTTTTATAATTTCTATATTTTTGTGATCGTTGCTTTGTGTTTTACTAAGCCCATGTCTCAATTTCTGATTTTGTTGATGATTTAGAGTTATGCCATTGATGAAACTATGAGATTTATGAAGTTTGATGTTAGTAAATGAAAGATATGTATTGGGTTAACATGTTTTGTCTTTGAATTTTTGATGAATTTGAGTAAAATGGGCTAAATTGTGAAATTTATAAATTGAGGGACTAAAATGTGAAATAAATAAAATATGTGGGCTTATATGAACATGATGAAGATTCGGCTAGGCATGTGTGTAAAGAAATTATGTGTATTTTGTGATTTTGTGAAATAGGGACTAAAGTGTTAAAATGTGAAAATGTAAGGGCTAATTTGTAAAATACCCTAAATATGTGTTTTTTGATTGATTTGAATGAATGTGAGTTTGAATAAGTTAAATTTGAATTGATTTAGATCAAGAACAAAAGAAAACAGAATTAGATTGGGGAAAGTCGAACGTCGTCGAGTAGTCGATTTCGTCCGCTCGAATCCATACGAGGTAAGTCGAAATACAAATAAACGTGTTTTGAATTGAATTATTACTATTATTATGATATTGAACATTGATGAATGGTTATATGAGTTGAGCATCAGATATCCGAGAAAGTATCGACAAAGTTTCGACGTCCGAAAAGCCCTGTACAAACCATAGGAATAATTACGATACATATGTCATGACATAGGATCCGATATGTGTTTTCGTGTAAGACCACGTCTGGGACATTGGCATTGTATGATCTTTTCTAGCTATTCGAGTATCCTTATTAATTCTGAACGGTTCAACGGGCATTCTGAGAAAATGAATGACTATGTGAATGAGTATTCGATTCAGGTACATTTGAATTGTATACTATGTTGAAAATGAAAGGTAAGTATATGTACCTTTGTGAACATAAGATATAAGTATGAATTGCTATGAGATTGAGAGATTGAGATATGATATATACTTATGTGTATTATGATCAAATGAACTATAAGATACATATGGCTATGTGAATGTATTTTTTCTTTGAGTTTTATGAATGAATTGATCTAGATTGATATTATGTGATAAGTTTATTTGTATATGGCTTACTAAGCTTTTGAAAGCTTACTTTGTGCGTGTTTGCATTGTATTATAGATATCGAAGCTATCGGAAGCTCGATGATCGTCGAGGATTATCACCACACTATTAAATTCTATTTTGGTACCTTTTGAAAATGTATATATTGAAGTATGGGATGTATAGGCTAGAAGTATGTGAATATGTTTTGTAAAGTGTTTATCATGCCATGTGATATGCCTTGGTTTTGGTTATGATTATGGTTTGATTTTGGTATATAAAATGTGATGCAATATGATCAATATGATGTGTTTATGAATGGCCAAGAAATTTGGTAAGTTTGATAAGAATGTGGTATGAGATTAAATGAGTATATTAAAGTTATAAGCAATTTGTTTTGGTTTGATAATGGCTCATGATATGGTATGTTTTGGTATGGATTTTAAGCATGGAATCTATTGATAATGATATGGCATGGATGATGGTTGTTTTGTAGTTGAAATTGGCTAGAAATATAATGTATTTGGTGCTTGAATGGTATTTGTAGGGAGGACCCTATATGAGTGGCAAATTGGCCTTGTAAATGGCCTATTTTTGCCCACACGGGCAGGGACATGGGCGTGTGTCTTAGTTGTGTTGCTCAATGGCTATTTTGAAATGAGCCTAGGCAGACCACATGGTTGCACGCACGAGCGTGTGCTAGGCCGTGTGGCCAAGTCAGTTTCAAGCACGGGCTAGACACACAAGCGTGTGACCGGCCGTGTGATCCAATTTAGTAGGCTCCCTAATTTTCACACGACCTGGTACACGAACGTGTCTTGTGGCCGTTTGGACAAGTCAGTATGTATGCCCTATTTTGACACGACCTAGACACAAAATTGGCACACTCAGATGCATCCACAACAAGGCTAAGCACATCCACACCAAAATCTAATGTATCCCCAACACTTTTCAATACTGAATCAACATGTTCAAGGGCATCGACAGCAACCGTACACTCAAGCTTCTACTTCTGACCCATTAGTAACTCTTGAGGCGTTGATGCGAGAGCATGTTACTAACACGGAAGCTATTGTACAAGGGAATTCATCTTCCATTCAAGCATTGGAGGCACAATTAGGACAACTTGCTTCAAATCATAATACTCGACCATCAGGCTTATTACCTAGTGGCGCAAAAAATCCTAGTCCGAGAGAGAAAGAACATTATAAGGCTATCACTCTTAGGAGTAGTAAACAAACTGGTGAACTGTTTATAGACTCTACTATAGCACCTCAAGATACAAATGGAGTGATCACTGGTGAGAAGATTGAATCAAAAGAGTTTGTCGATGCATCAGACAAAGAAGTTCCACAAATTGCCACTCATATGCCTAATGTCTGACCTTCGAAACTGTCGACTCAATCAAAGGTGTCGGCATAAGAAGATGTATCTCTGCCTTTACCTTTCCCACAAAGATTTAGGAGGAATGAGATGACAAGTAGTATCAGTAGTTCCTGGGCACATTAAAGCAACTACAGATCAACATTCCTTTAGTAGACACTCTGGTACAAATTCAAAGTTATAGGAAATTTATGAAAGACCTCTTGTTCAAGAAGAAAAAGCTCACTAATATTGAAACTTTTGCACTAACAAAAGGCTATAATCCTATTTTGACAAACAAGTTGCCCCTTAAATTGAAAGATCTTGGGAGCTTTACCATCCCATGTTTAATTGGCAATCATTATTTGGGTAAGGCTTTATGCGACTTGGGAGCTAGCATTAACCAAATGCCACTATCTACTTTTAGAAATTTGGGAATTGGTCACATGAAATCTAATGCAGTGACATTACAACTAGTCGACCGATCCTTGGCTAAACCTAAAGGGAAAATCAAAGATACTTTAGTTCGTGTGGATAAATTTGTTTTTCCGACTGATTTTATCATACTTGACTACGAGGCAGACAAGGAGGTTCCCATAATCTTGGGATGACCATTTTTAGCCACCAGCCGAACTCTTATTGATGTTTACAAAGGTGAACTAACCATGCTACTTAATGATGAGTAAGTCACCTTCAGTGTTTTTGAATCTATTCAATGCAAGGACAAAAAATAATGCCATACTTCGATGTGTTAGATGATCTAGTTGAGGAAGAATTCAATGACCAAAGCACAATACTTTCTAAATAGTTTGTAGTGGCACCTGATGCTGAGTCCTTAGATGATTGTGACAGCATGGTTGAAGCTAATAATCTTGAACTCAAGCATAGACGGCAGATTGAATCCTTAAACCTGGCCAGCAGAATAACCCCAATTTTCAAACCATCTATTGAAGAAGCTCCTACCCTGGAATTGAAACCACTACCACCTCATCTCAAAATGTCTTTCTAGGTGATCACAATACTCTCCCAGTTATTGACTACACAACACTAGATGTAACTCAAGAAATTGTTCCATATTCTCAAGCAACATAAATGAGCTACTGCATGGACTATTGCCAATATTCAAGGTATTAGTCCTTCTTTTTTCATGCACAAGATCATGTTGAAAGATGAAGGTAAGCAATCGGTTGAATAGCAAAGAAGATTAAACGAGAAGATGAAGGAAGTTCTCAAGAAGGAAATCATAAAATGGCTTGATGCTAGAACTATTTACTTGATTTTTGATAGCAATTGGGCAAGTCCAGTGCAATGCTTACATAAAAAGAGTGGCATCATTGTGGTTCGTAACGATAAGGATGAATTAATTCCTACACGTATTCCCACGAGATGGCTAGTTTGTATGGATTATCACAAATTTAATGCGGGCACAAAGGAGGATCACTTCCCACTTACTTTCATTGACCAAATAGTGGATCGGCTTACTAGAAAAGCCTATTATTGTTTTTTAGACAGCTATTCTAAGTACAATCAAATTGCTATTGCACCGGAGGATTGGGAGAAAACAACTTTCACCTGCCCCTTTGCTACTTTCACTTTTCGCCTTATGCCTTTCGGTCTTTGCAATGCACCAGTCACATTTCAAAGGATGATTTCTCAATCTATGGGAATGATTTTGATCATTGCGTTGACAATTTGGATAAAGTATTTAAGCGATGTGAGGATATACATCCTATCCTGAATTGGGTAAAATGTCATTTCATGGCAATTGAAGGCATTGTGTTAGGCCATCACATCTCTAGTCAAGGCATTCAAGTAGACAAAGCTAAGGTAGAAATCATTGAAAAATTACCTCCACCAACAAACATGAAAGGTATTTGTAGTTTTCTTGGACACACGAGGTTTTACCAAAGGTTTATTAGAGATTTTTTCAAAATTGCAAAGCCCTTATGCTCATTACTGGAACAGAATCAAAAATTCTTCTTTGATGATGCATATCTAGATGCCTTTATTTAGTTAAAAAAATAGCTAGTGAATGCACCCATTGCCGTTGCATGATTGCATGATTTCGTGATAGGTTTTAAATATTTGCCGAGTAGCTGTGTCAACCATTTGCCAAGTTGAAGGATTCAAACCATTGTGGAATGTTTGAACTTGGAGCCAAAGCGGTAACCCATGGTGAAGGCACCTTCTCAAAAGATCCTTGTATCTCTCCCATGCATCGTAGAGTGTTTCTAAATCCATCTGCACAAAAGAAGATATATCATTACGTAATTTAGCCATTTTAGTCGATGAAAAATATTTTAGTAAGAATTTTTCGGTCATTTGTTCCCAAGTAGTAATTGACCCTCGTGGTAACGAGTTGAACCACTGTTTAGCTTTGTTCCTTAATGAAAAAGGGAATAACCGAAGACGAATGGCATCATCAGAAACTTCATTGATTTTAAATATATCACAGAATTCCAGGAAGTTTTCTAAGTGAACATTAGGATCCTCATCCTGCAAACCGTCAAACTAAACAAATTGCTGAATCATTTAAATAGTGTTAGGTTTTAATTCAAAAGTATTTGCAGCTACAGTAGGTCTAACTATGCTTGATTCAATTCCTGTTAAAGAAGGTTTAGCATAATCATACATAGTGCGTGGATTAGGATTTTGATTAGCCGCAATTGCAGGAGGTAGCTGATTTTCTTAGTTTTCAGCCATCTCTTCGATTAGGGGTTGAGTATCGTCTTCTTGCTTGTTCTCTGTGTATCATAAGCTTCGCCTTATTTCTCTTTGGTTTTTGCGAACTGTACGATCGATTTCTTCGTCAAAAAGTAATGGTCCTGACAGGTTTCTTCTAGTCATAAACTATAAAAACCTGCCAAGAGAAGGAAAAATAAATTAATAAATAATAATAAAAAATTAAAGTGTAAGAAAAATAAATGGCTAAAGTAATAAAAATTGAGTGTTCCTAATATTTCAATTCCCCGGCAACGGGGCCAAAAACTGGATCGCGTTATTTCGTGACAGGTTTTAAATATTTATAATTACTCATTCTTGAACTAACTATTATCGCGATGTAGGCAAGTGTACCTATTGAACAGTAGTATAGTTTCAGCAAGACCGGATTGTCGAACCCGAAGGAACTAAAAGTTCTAGTAATGACTGTCTTTTTATTATCTAGCCTAAGAATAAAGAGGTTTTTGTTTTAATTAACTAATTATCTAAACTAAGAACTCACAGAGAAAAGAATTGGGGAATTGCTTCTGGGGAAAATTGATTGACTTAAGACAATACCTAAGGAAAAATCCACCTAGACTTTACTTGTTATTCTGGCTCCGAATCGGACGATTTATTCATTCAACTTGTTTCGTAGAGATCCCTAAGTTATGTTATTATCCCTATTCAAGATTAACAACGTCTAATCCCTAGATTGAATAATTGAGACTTTTCTCTAATTAACACCCTAGGGTTGCATTAACTCGATCTATGGATCCCCTTATTAGGTTTCACCCTAATCTGGCAAAATCTTGTCACCCTATGTCTAGGCACGCAATCAACTCCACTTAATTATGACAAATGTACTCTTAGACAGGGTCTATTCCTCCTCTGAATAAGAGCTTATCTTGGATCAGTATCCTGGGATATAAAAACAAGAATTAAGAACACATAATTAAGAACAAGTTAAATATTTATCATACGATTCAAAAAATAATAACAAGATTCGTCTTAGGTTTCATTCCCCTTAGGTATTTAGGGGTTTTAGTTCATAACTAAATAAGAAAACATCTCAGAATGATAAAGAATACAAAATATAAAGAAAACCCAAAACTCCTGAAGGGAAATTGAGGAGAGATCTTCAGTCTTGATGATGAATCTGACTTCTGAGATGGATCAATCGACTTCCTTGGAGTAATTCCTTACTCCCTATTCTCTGTGTCCCTTTTCTTCCTCCTATAGGGTGTATTTATAGGCTTTGGAATGCTTAAGAGCCCTCAAAATTAGCCTTTTTCGAATTGGACTCAACTTGGGCTCAACAGGGACACGCTCGTGTGACACGCCCGTGTTCGATTACTTCAGGTCATGTTCGAGCCTGCCAAATTGACAAGGCCATGTCGTCTAGCCATGTGAGGAGGTCCAGGCCGTTTTGATTTCGTACTTTGGTCCATTTTCTCTGTTTTTGGCTCATTTATCATTCCTTTTGCTCTCCTATGCTCTCCTAAGTATAAAACATGAAATTAAAGCATTAAGAGCATCAAATTCACCAATTCTAATGGGAAATCATCCATAAAATGCATTAAAAATGGGGTAAAAATATGTATAATTTACAGTTTATCATTGCACCAGATTGGTCTCAACCTTTTGAAGTGCAAACGACTTTGTTGTGGGTGCGGTTCTAGGACAACGAAAGGGAAAAATATTTCATGCCATCTATTATGCTAGCAAAACTCTTATAGATGCTTAATTCAATTATACCACCATAGAGAAAGAATTGCAGGCTGTAGTCTTTGCTTTCAACAAGTTTCATTTCTATCTTGTCGGTGTAAAGGTTATTGTATTCACTAATCATTCTGCGCCGAGATATCTCTTTGCGAAAAAGGATGCCAAACCAAGACTAATATGCTAGATATTACTGTTGTAAGAATTTGACATCGAGATAAAAAATCGAAAGGGTTTAGAGAATCAAGTTGCAAGCCATCTGTCTCAATTGGAAGTTGGTAGTGAAGACGAAAACATACTTCAAATTGTCGATGCATTCCCAAATGAGAGGTTATTTGTTGTAGATGCAACTCTTTGGTATGCAGATTTTATTAATTATCTTGTAACACCCTTACCCCTATTCATCACCGAATAGAGTTGCGAAGCATTACTAGACTTATTACACAAATAAACATACATTTCTCATACATTTTTTCATTCTAAATATAAATCATTCACAATCATTCATAAAGTCGCTAATACGAGCCTACGAGGCTTAAATCATGCATTAGAAGTGGTTCGGGACTTAACCAATAACTCAGGAAATTTTTGGAATGCTTAGAAAATTTTACAAAATATAGAGGACACACGCCCGTGTGGCCCAGACATGTGGACATTCGCAGTGGGATCACATGGTTGTGTCTCAGCCCGTGTTCGACTCCGTGTAACTCTTTAGCTTGGGTCACATGGCCAACACACACATGCCCGTGTGACTAGCCCATATGCCCTTCAAAATTGCCACACACGCACGTGTTCCAGGCTGTGTGCTAGGTCGTGCCAGTGTGGAGCATACTAACTTGATTTCTAATTAAATCCCAGGGGACATCTAGCCGTGTCACCTAACCGTGTGTCACACACGGCTGAGACACACACCCATGTCTCTGCCCATATGGACAAAAATAGGCTATTTGCCAAGCCATTTTTCTCACCCAACCTTTCAATCACCTATACAAACCAAATGGCATATAACATTGCATAAATAAGCATTTCAACCAATCTCAATCAAGCCTAATTCATGCTAAAACCATACAACTAATCACAAGATACACAAGTATCAGAATAAGCCATTTAATTTCATACCAAAATTCACATTCTAAAATCATTAATATGGTCACTTTCAACTATGTATCACTTTACCTAAAACCACAAGCATACTAATCTCAAATTCAACCATTTGATGCTCCAAATACCAATTCACAACAAGCATATAAATGAAAATTATTCACAACATATCAAAAGGCCTTTTTTTCATATATATACATCACCAAGCATGCCAAAATAAGCCAAGTCACATGGCTATACACATAACTAACCATTCGTCATTTAAAAGCCAAATCAAATGGCTAAATCCATTACTAATAAATAACATATATACCAAAATGACCATAACTCCAATACATGCGATATAACCAAATACATAAGTTCAAAAGTACCAAAGTGATAGCTTGATAGTGTGATGAGATCTCCAACGATTCCCAAATCCAAGCAAGTTTCGATAATCACTATAAAACACAGAAAAGTAAACAGAGTAAGCTATAAAACTTAGTAAGCTCGTATAGTTAATAAGTAAAGCTCACCATTTATTCACCAAATCAAGTAGTATAAACATAATATACTACAAAATCATTAAATCATAAGGTTAACATATATTCAATCACATATGTAATCATGAATTCACAAATTTCATATATTCAATCACATTTGGAATAATATCAGATACTCGAGAATCTCGCACCCTAAGTGCCAAATACATAGCCGAAGCTATCTCAATCTCATATCTCATATAATGCTCACTCTCGAGCTATTGATGGGTCTGCTCACACAAGCTGACGGTCATGACGTAACTACACAGTGTTGCTCACACAAACTGATTGTAACAGCCTAATTTAAACCCTAGTCAGAATAGTGGTTTCAAGACCACAAATCTGAGTCAAAAAAATATTTTAATATTATTTTTCATTTTTATAGTATGTGAATTGATATGTGTGAAAATTCTGTATGAAAATTTTATCATTTGTGCCGATTTATAAAAAAGTACTTAATCGCGTAAAATGTAAAAGTGGCTAGCTATATGTTAAAAGTGCTTATGTGTTATGGTTTAGTAAATGGGAGGTCCTTATGTTGTAATTAGACCATTGATAAGGTTAATGGACATTAATGACCATCCATTAAGTGATTTTTATATGGTTTAATAAAGGGTAAAATTGGTATTTGATAATTAATATGTAATTTAATAAAAATAAAACATGATAATGGATGATTCATTCATCCTTGTTGCCAAAAATCAAAAGAAAAGAAAAGATAAAAGTTCATTTAGGGTTCAGCTATGGTTGAGCTTGATTGAGGTATGGTTTTTGATCTGTTTTTGATAATTTCTATGTTTTTGTGATTGTTGCTTTGTGTTATATTAAGCCCATGCCTCAATTTCAGAATTTGATGATGATTTTGAGTTATACCATTGTTGATTTTGTGAGCTTTGTAATGTTAATTAAAGAAATATAGAAGCCTAATGAAAGATAAATATGTTTTGCATTGGGATTTTTGATGAATTTGATTATTATGGGCTAAATTGTGAAATTAAGAAATTGAGAGGCTAAAATATGAAATAAATGAAATATATGGGCTTATATGGGCTAAAGGAAAATTCGTCCTAGCATGTGTAATATAAAATTATGTGTATTTTGTGATTTTATGAATTAGGGACTAAAGTGTTAAAATGTGAAAGTGTGAGGGCTAATTTGTAAAATGTCCTAAATATGTGTGTATGGATTGAATTGAATGAATTGGTGAATAAAGAAGTTAAATTTTGAAAGTGTATAGATCAAGAACCAAAGAAAACAGAATTAGATCTAGGAAAGTCGAAAGTAGTTGAATAGCCATTTGTTTCTGTTCATTCCCGTACGGGGTAAGTCTATATACAAATAAATGTGTTTGAATTGATTATTCATGCTTATATGATATTGGATTGTGATGAATGGTTATAGAAGCTGAATATGTGAAATTGAGAAAGTTTCAATAATGTAACGACGTCCGAAAGCCCCGTACGAACCGTAGGAATAGTTAGGATACATATGTCATGACACAGGATTTCGATATGTGATTTCATGTAAGACCACATATGGGACATTGGCATCGATTTGAGATTTATGTGTAAGACCATGTCTGGGACATTGGCATTGTATTTGATTTCATATAAGACCTTGTCGGGGACAGAGGCATCGATATTTGATTACATGTAAGACCACGTTTGGGACATTAGCATTGTACAATCTTCCTGAGCTATCTGCGTATCCTATTTGATTCTATACGATTCAACGGGCATTCCAAGAAATGAATAACCATGTGAATGTATATCCGATTCAGGTATGTATGAATTGTCTATAGAATTTGGAAATGAAAGGTGAGGATGAATATGATCTTTTGATATGTGAACTACATGGAAATGTGATGTATTTACAAGTAATTGATTATGAACAATTGAGTTAAATGAGAAATATGAACTTGCTATTGTGTTATGCCATGATCCATATGAATAAATTAGTTGATAATTGTGATATATGATAAGTTTATTTGTATATGGCTTACTAAGTGTGACAGCCCTAAAATGACCCTAGTCGGAAAGCGGTTTCGGGACCGCTAAACTGAGTCACCAAATTATTTGAATATGATATTTATTGTCTAAAATATGTGAATATGAATGTGTGAAAGTTTTAAGCTTCGATTTAGTCGATTGCATGTGAATTTAGTAATAGGACTTATGTGTGACACTTTTGAAATGTGATAGGTTAATCCATAAGGATCTATTAGTGCATGTAATCAAAGGGGTGGACTTGCATGTCAATTTCCCCCATTTAATTACTAGTGGCCAGCCATGACAAAGGGTGATGGGCAAAACATGTCAAAAAACATGTTGTGCTAATGGTTTATGTGAGAAAGGATAAAATAATAATGGGAAGGTAAATGATGACAAAAAAAATGTGTGTGGTTGCCCCCCCTCCATTGCCGTGAATGGAAGAAAGAAAGACTTCAACTTTTATTTTTCTATCTTGCTTCCTTGTCTCTTTCAAATGAAGCTAGAGAGGAGAGGCCGGCTGCATGTAGGGGAAAACCATGAAATTTGTTTGCTTATAAGTTGAAATTTTAAAGTAGAAGGCTAAAAAGGGGAGGAGCAAATTGAATAGGTAGAATCGGTGTTGGGAACCTTGGTGAGTTTTCCTTGAACTTTTATTTGATAATTGTTGAAACTGTCAAATTGCTGTCCGAATTTTACCTTGTTGGTATTGTTAATTGCTGCCCTGTTTATGCTGTCTAAATATTGTATTATTGATGCTGTCCGAATCAGCCTCCGAATGTGATATGTTACAGCAATTAAGCCAAGTGTTGCGAGTCCTCTTAGGCTGCCCACAACGCAACCTTTCAATACTAATGTTACCATGAATTTACCTTCAATTGATGGTGTGGTGTATATACATTTTAGAAAGAAAGAAGTTGTTGTTTAGTTGAATTTTCATTTGATAAATGTTCATTCGGTCAAATGGGAGAAGAATGAGATGAATTTAAATGTTGTGGTTTATTATTTTAGTTGCTAAATGGAGAAAAATCGGCTAACAAGGGAGTACTAAGGCCGAATATGATTTTGAATATTAGTGGTGTAGTTGCCGAATTTCAACTACGAAGTTATTGAGTAATGTGTGTGTTTTAAGTGATAGAATTGAGTGAATGCTTGGAATGTGATATGTATGAATTATGTGTTAAATTAAGGTTTGCTAAGCTAGCTATTAAGATGAAGTGAAAATGTTAGTAATTGATTGCTAGTGTATATATGTGTACTAGCCGAGCTTTGAATTTAAATAATGGTTGGAGCACCGTGTGTTGTAATGAGATTATTTGAGTGAAATCATAGATATTTATATGATGAATTCAATTGTGGATATACATGCTTAAATAAGATGCATACATGAATGAATAGATAGCTTGGTGTTGCATGTACTCGGTCATAAAGGTGCACATGAGGAAATGTTAGATTAATTGTATTAAATTGCTCAATGTGATTAAAAATGCGTATGACCATTTTGTGTTTGAGCTATAGGTGGCTGTAACACCCCGAACCCAAGGCCGTCGCCGGAGTCGAACACGAGGTGTTAACAGACTTCAAACCACTAAAAAAAAATTTCCCAGACAAGCTGCCAATCTGTGTACTAGTCGCTTTAAAAATCATATCTTGAGTTCTGAAACTCGAAATCCAGTTCCGTAAATTTTCCCTGAAACTAGATTCATATGTCCATCCACATATTGTTTTCTAGAATTTTTGGTTGGGCCAATTAGTACAGTTTATTAGTCAAAGTCTCCCATGTTACAGGGATCAACTACACTGACCTTTGCGCATTGCAACTTGGATATCTCCCTGTACAGGGCTTCATTACTGATGTCGTTTGTTTATATAGAAACTAGACTCGAAGGGGAATCTATGCACATATGGCATGACTTCTAATTATCTCTGGTTAATTTATAATGAATTTCCAAATTCGGAACAGGGAATCCAGAAATCGCTCTGGCTCTGTTTCACAAGAGTTTAATTATCTCCTAACATACAGCTCATATGGTCGTTTCGTTTCTTCTATATAAAAATAGACTCATCGAGACTCGATTACATAATTTATGAATTAATTAATTCCACTCCTACTATTTTTAGTGATTTTTCAATCTCACGTCACTGCTGCTGCCAGCATCTGTTACTAAAGCAACTATGCCTATTTCGTGATTTCTCCTTGATCTAACTAGTAATTCATCATACATATCACAAATTATGATCATGACTAGCCATGCCAAGGGCTAATCATTGTCAAACATCTCCCTACTACACTATTGCCATATCATGAATTTTGACACCAAAAATAATCAACCATGACATATGGCATAAAAATCGAATTTCCAAGACTTACGACCTAACATTATAGAACCAAATCCAACCGAACATTTATGCCATTTTCGCATGGCTAAAAGTTTACATACCAAATTTCAACAAAACATATTAGCCTATACATGCTGAAATGTTCTCCTAGACCGACTAAAAAGAAGATACCAAAAGTTGCTAGCCGGTGTGATGACTTCGATGACGGCCCGATCACGCAAAAAGAGACGAGTCCAAGAAACCTAAAATAGGTGACAAGGAAACACCGAGTGAGTATATAACTCAGTAAGTCATAAGCAATGCACCACCATCCATTAATAACATTATCACAAGAGGAAACAAAATGGAACGAGGCTAGTTACTCCATCCATACCGAACCATACCATAGTTCCTTAGACCTATCGGTTCAATCTCATACCAAGTCATGCATTCACATTCCATATACTAATCAATAGGATATTTGAGGCATTTTCATACATCATTGTATTTTCGTTACAATCATACAACTAAACGACCTTTCACCTATTCCGCGATAAATCTTATGTACGTGACTTCAATTATAATTGTCACATAGGTTCAAACTTACCAAGCTCAACTCCAAATATAAACATAGCGCCTATTAGCCATGAACTCAAGGTACTTACCCGATCCGCTGTCCGTGATCAACTCAATAATGTCGCACACTTAGTGTCCATAGTGATTCAAAAGTATATATTAAGTCCGCACACTCAGTGCTATATAATCAACTCGCACACTTAGTGCTATATAATCAAACTCGCACACTTAGTGCTGTACAATTTAAACCCGCACACTTAGTGCCAATCTCATGATCATAAATGTTTATACCCGCACACTTAGTGCCGAGATCAACAACTCAATACATCTCACCTCTTTTCCTTTCATTCAACACTTTCATCACCACATGCATACATGTATATATATATTTATCATTCCATTCAGCATCATTACATAGACGTTATGACCATTTAAATTAATACAAACTATATGCTTAATGACTTACTTTGTGTTGGGTAAGACGGTTCCAACTCAGCTACTCGATGATCTTTTCTTTGCCTTTGCTTGATTCTCCTCCTTTAACTCCTTGAGCTTAATCAATAAATTAACTAGTTTAACCATCTTGCTAAACATTCATAATTCAATTACACATGCATATGTATGTCTGTATATTCGGCAACCATCCTCACTAATTACCCATTTAGTCGATTATACACATAATTAAAGGTAACATCACGAATGGGCATACTTATGTATATATATATGTATATATATACTTCGGAATGGGCATCACAATTAGATTTAACACCACCTTCATACTCAATTAGATGGCCGAATGCATGTATATATGCACAATGTCAACTATAACATCATTTAAACACCTAATTTCATCTCATGAACACTCGACCCATTCTTTTAACAATAATTCATGTATCCTTTTTATTAAACACTCAAAATCAACCATCTTCATACCTCATCACCAAAGACATCAAAATACCAACCAAGAATGTAACATTCATGGCCGAATATCATCTCCATCAATTAACAAAATTTGAACCATGGCTAGGTAGATTTCAAACTTACAACTTAAAATATACATGAATCTCAAAGAATAATATCAAACATACCTCAATCTAGTTACATGCATGACCAAACTTCTTAGAAACTTTTCCCCTAGGCACCGAATATTCAAGAGCTTCTTAATCAACTTAAAGGTGACCAAATGCCTTAACTTCAATTTCTTCTTTTTCTTTTCAATTCGGCCAAGAAGAACCAAAGAACACAACTTGTTTTTCTTTCTTCCTTAGAACATTCGGCCAAGGGAAATGAAGAAAGATGGACACTTTTTTTTGTTTTTTTTCTTTCTAGTTTCGGCCAAATGGGGGGGGGGGACAACCACACACTTTTTTTTTTGTTTTCATCATATTCCCTTTCATTATTTAATGCCCATGCTCCTTATTTTATCATACTTCCCATGAAACACTAACTCAACATGTTTATGACATGTTCTTGCCCATCACACTTGGTCTACCATGCTTGTCATGGCCGGCCACTACTAATTAGGGGGGGAAATTGACATGCAAGTCCCCCCTTTTTATTTCATGCACTAATAGATCCTTATGCTTTGACCTATCACATTTCAAAATTTTCTCACATAAGTCCTATTTACTAAAATTCACCTACAATTAAACAAAATTCAAACACGAAATTTTCACACATGCACATGTACATATAATGAGCATCAATTATGACGGTTAATTATTTTTATGACTCGGTTTAGCGGTCCCGAAACCACTTCCCGACTAGGGTCAATTTTGGGCTGTCACAGTGGCCATATGACCTATCAAACTCCTTGTCATATTCGGCCATAAGCTAGCATAATGAGACTTTAATAAGTTAAATTTGTTTGAATTAGCTCAAGAGCTTAGAGGACCAAAGTTGGATAAGGGAAGGGAAAAAGTGATCGAATAGCCGCCGAAATCGTTCGACCACATCCGAGGTAAGTTTTAAGTGATTAAATGTTGAGTAAATTCAACTATAATAGGATATAATGAGTTGATTTAATAAGATATGATGTGGCCATGATATGTCTTAAACTCAAATGGTAAGTTCCTAAGTGTTTGGACTTGGAAATTTAAGAGCAAATTGTAATAATTTGCTCAGGACAGCCGCACTAACGTGATTTTAGAAAATCACTATAAATGTTTGGCGTGGAATTATAGGCTGAATAAAATATACAATCAAAGCTTAATTAGTCTAGTTTCTTATAAAAGAGACCGTGTAAGAAAAGGAATTTCCTATAAAGAGATATTTAAAGTTGTGTGAGACGGTGTCAGAATGACTCCGGAATCCCCTGTTCTGTTTTAAGAAAATCACTATAATTTGTACAAACATGGTTACAAGATAAAATTTATATGCTTAGACTCCTTAATGAGTCTAGTTTCAAATGAAATCAAATAGAACATACTTTGAATTCTGTACAATGAGAATTTTGATTCGTAGTGAAGACTGGTCAGATTAGTCAAACAGTGAAACAGGGGAAACTTTAAGAAAAATCTGGTATTGATTGGCCAAACCTAAAATTCTGAAAATTTTATGGATGAAAGATATACGAGTTTATATTCAGGGAAAATTAACGGCAAGTGATTTGGAGTCTTGTAGCTCCGGTTATAAATAATTTAGTGACCATTGCTCAGGAAAACAGCTCATAGTGAATATGTGATTTTGTTGTAAACATGGATAAAACTTGTTTTAGTTGCTCATCAGCTATTGATTAAACCCATACTTGAATTCTAAATCGTGATATTGTAAGTTTATGAGTATTCGAATATGAAATGATAGTATGGCGTAAAATTGAATTATTCATTGGAAAGTGATGGATGTAGATTCGGCCAAGACCAAGTCTGTACATGATAGTATATGTGGTATGTGAAGTATATTTGAATAAATGTGAAAGTGTATATATGTGATAAGGCCGAATGGCCAATGTGATGAATGTGAAAGTGTATATATATGTGATAAGGCCTAATGGCCGATGTGATGAATGTGAAAGTGTATATATGTGATAAGGCCGAATGGCCAATGTGATGAATGTGAAAGTGTATATATATGTGATAAGGCCTAATGGCCGATGTGATGAATGTGAAAGTGTATATATGTGATAAGGCCTAATGGCCGATGTGATGAATGTGAAAGTGTATATATGTGATAAGGCCGAATGGCCAATGTGATGAATGTGAAAGTGTATATATGTGATAGGGCCGAGTGGCCAACGTGATGGATGTGAAAGTGTATAAATGTGATAAGTCCCGAAGGGCATTTGTGTCAGTACTATATCCGGGTTAAAACCCCGCAGGCTTTATGCGAGAATATTATCACTGATTAATGTCCGTAGGCTTCGTGCTCGTACTATATCCGAGCTTTAAAGACCCGATGACTACGTGTGGAGATTTTGTCCAGGTAAGCCCCAAACTAAAGGTTTTGCTGAAGATTCAAGTAAAGCGTAAGATTATACAACTTCACAGTAACAATTGGTAATAAATACGTTCAATGCGTTAAGTTGGTCAGGTATGTATTTTGAGATTATATTTAAGTTTGATTTAGACTAAATCACAAGGCCGTTATGTGATGCACATGTGAGTAAAGCAATAAGACTGTTCTATGATTATTGTGCATTTGGTCAATGTGGAAAGTCAGGAAAAAAAAATGTAATGTACCTATGATCATAAGAGGTCACTATCAAGTGAGAATTTATCTGCCTATTATATATGATGAGATGTGCATATTCGGTAAAGGGATGGTATGCCCGAAGGAAGAGTGAAATAAAAATACGAACAACTATGTTATAATTTGATTGTTATCTGTTGACACTGCTTAAAACTTACTAAGCATTGTAATGCTTACTCCGTGTACTTTGTTTCCTCTGTTTTATAGATCTCATTTGGAAGCTACAGGCTCGGTGATCATCAGCAACTAGTCACACTATCACTATCCACTGTTTGGTACTGCTACGTTTTGGATTATCTTATGGCATGTATAGAATAGACTAGTAGTGAGAGGATATTTTGGTTAATGTATATAAGCCATGCGAAAATGGCATCTTTTGAATGTGTACTTATAGAAGTTTAAATTGTATCCCTAACTGTCTTTAGTACTTATCTAAAGGAATGTTCAAAAAAAAAATTTACTGTTCTGATATGAGTTTCAAGACTGGTAATGCCCCTTTATCTATTCCGGCGACGGATACGGGATTGGGGTGTTACACTAAGCCTTTGAAAGCTTACTTTGTGTGTGTTTGGATTGTTTTATAGATATTAAAGCTGCTGGAAGCTTGGGGATTGTTGAGGATCTTCAGCACACTATCGAACTCTATTTTGGTACCTTCTGAAAATGTGAAGATTGAAGCATGGCATGTATAGGCTAGAAGTATTTGAATATGAATTGTGAAGTGTATATCATTCCATGTGATATGGCTAGATTAAAGTTACTATTTGGTTTGGTTTTTAGTATATAAGTTGTGATAAGAAATGGTATGTTTTGAAGTGCATAATTGGCCTAGTGAGAAAAGGTCAATTTGGAAGTTAGTGATTTGAATTAGTTATGGAAATGGTAAAATTTTGATATGAAAAATGGATGTGAAAAATTGGGATAATGACATGTAAGAATGAATGAGTTTGGTATGTGATTTTGGTATGTTTTGGTTTGAATGATAAGGATGATATTGGTTGGTGATTATATGACATGAAAGATGTATGTTTTGTGATTGAAATTGATTGAAATTATGGTGCTATTGTTCTTCGATTTTGAACTTGTAGGGATGACCCTTAAGGGTGGAAAATTGACTTTTCAAATGGTCTATTTTTGTCCACACGGGTAAAGACACGGGTGTGTGTCTCAGTCGTGTCTGACACATGGTCATGTTACACGGTCGTGTGTCCCCTGGGGTAGTCCTACAATTTAAAGTCACTCTCGAGCACGGCCTAGACACACGGGTGTGTCTGGTGGCTGTGTGAGGACACGACCTTGGCACATAGGCGTGTGTAAACATTTTGAAGGGTACATGGGCTATACACATGGGCGTATGGTTAGCCATGTGACCCAAGTTAGTTTCAACCACAGCCAAGGCACACGGGCATGTCTCTGGCCATATGGATAAGTCAGCATGTATGCCCTGTTTTGCCACGGCCTAGACACACGGACGTGTCTAATGCCGTGTGAGGGGTGTGTGACCTTTATAACTTTAAAAAAATTGTTTAGTTTCAAAAAATTTTGTATGTGCTCGATTTTGTCCCGACCCCTTCCAAAAGTATGTTTAAGGTCTCGATGACCTAAGAAAGTGACTTTGAAATAATGTTTGACTATGATGCTATGATGTGTGGATGATATTTTTGAATTGATTATTAAATGATCTGATATGTCCGGTAATGCCTTATAACCCTAGTCCGACAACAGATACAGGTTAGGTGTGTTACATTTGGTTGGTATCATAGCTACGATTTAGTCGATTGTAGGACTAACGTAGCGTATGTGAGTCTAGCTATACATGCCATATATATGAACTGCTATAGTGTGATGATTCCTGACAATGAAAATGTATTTTTCGTATAATAATGGATCCCGAACTAGCCGTAGCTGATGATGTTGAAAGTAATGCACCCGCTCCCCTCAAGGGGCTGTGTAATCCGATTCTAGACCTATTACTAGTAGCCATGAGGGAGAGGCTAAGCAAGCCTTTTACAAAATGATGAATGATTGGTTCACTCAGTATATAAGAACCAATCTAGATGTGCCATAACCTTCACCCCCGCCTAATCCATCACAAGTCCCTATCATGCCACAAGTTGTAAATCGATTCAGTTGAGTAAGCTTCTGGATGGTAAAATTTATAAAATATGGGCCTGAAGAGTTTCGTGCTACTACTGATGATGATACCGAGAGAACTGATTTCTGGCTCGAGAATATGATACGAGTATTTGATGAAATGTCATGTACCCCGACTGAATGTCTTAAATGTGTTGTGTCACTTTTGAGAGATACAACGTATCATTGGTGGAAAATGTTAATGTCAGTGGTTCCGAAAGAGCGAGTCAATTGGAATTTCTTTCTGATTGAGTTTAGAAAGAAGTACATCAGTCAGAGATTTATCGATAAAAAATGAAAAGAGTTTCTTGAGTTGAAATAGGGTCATATGTATGTTATAGAATATGAGCGAGAATTCATGAGATTGAGCCAGTATACACAAGAATATGTCTCGACTGAAGCAATTATGTCAAGAGATTCGAGGATGGTTTGAATGAAGACATCAAATTGTTAGTCAAGATTTTGGAAATAAAAGAGTTTGTTGTGCTTGTTGAAAGATTATGTAAAGCTGAAGAACTCGAGAAAGAGAAAAGAAAAAGCCAATTCAGAAGCTAGAGAGGTGCGAAAAAGATCATCGAATAAGTCATTTCAATCAGCATCAAAGAAATTCCGAGATGATTATAGCCGTTCAAAGGCTAATGTGGGACATTCGAGTAGAGACCATACTAGATCACATTCAAGCTTCAGAGCTCTAGCTACTTCTGTTGCAAGTGTTAGAAATGTCTGATCCGATCGACCTGAGTGTATACACTATGGTAAAAGACATCTGGGAAGTTGTAGATTGAATGATCGAGCTTGCTTTAGATGTGGATCCTTAGATCACTTTATCCGTGAATATTCTGAGTTGGTAGAGAAAGAGATTGTGCAAAATTCGAGGTCGAGTGGCAATACAGCTCGAGGTAGACCATCCAGAAACACGAGTAATGTGAGTAGCACTCAGAGAATGACTAAAGACACCACTGTTAGATCTGAGGCTCGAGCACTTGCCAGAGCTTATGCTATCTGCGCTCGCAAGGAAGCTTCGTCTCCAGATGTTATTACTGGTACTTTCACTCTCTATGATACTAGTGTTGCATTGATTGATCCTAGATCAACTTAGTCTTATGTATGTGAGACTTTAGTAAACAGTAAGACTTTTCCTGTAGAGTCTACTGAAATTGTGATTAGAGTATCGAACCCCTTAGGCAGATGTGTTTTGGTTGACAAAGTATGCAAGAGTTGTTCGTTGATGTTTTGAGATTTTTGCTTTCCAGCTGATTTGATGTTGTTACCATTTGACAAAATTGATATAATTCTGGGTATGGATTGGTTAACACTGCATGATGCGATAGTGAACTGTAAATGAAAGATGATTGATTTGCGATGCAAGAATGATGAGATTATTCGGATTGATTCTAATGATTTGAATGGCTTGTCATCAGTGATTTCATTGATGTTGGCTCAAAAATATGTGAGAAAGGGTTATGAAGTTTACTTTGCTTATGTGTTAGATACGAAAGTGAAAAAAAAAAAAAATTGAATCAGTTTTGGTTGTTTATGAATTCTTTGATGTGTTTCCTGAAAAACTTCCAAGATTACCTCTGATTGGAGAGGTTGAGTTTGGCATTGAGTTAATGCCAAGAACTACTTCAATATCAATAGCTTCATATAGAATGGCTCCGACTGAGTTAAAAGAATTGAAATCTCAGTTGCAAGAGTTAACAGATAGAGGATTTTCACGATCGAGCTTTTCTCCCTGAGGTGCTCCTATTCTGTATGTGAAAAAGAAAGACGGTACAATGAGAATGTGTATTGGTTATCGTTAGTTGAATAAAGTGACTATCAAGAACAAATATCCTCTGCCCCGAATTAATGATTTGTTTGATCAGTTGAAAGGAGCTACTGTGTTTTTGAAGATAGATTTAAGATCGGGTTAGTATCAGTACGAGTTAAAGACTCTGACGTGCCAATGACTGCTTTCCGAACAAGGTATGGACATTATGAGTTTTTATTTATGCCTTTTGGACTAACAAATGCTCCTACTATTTTTATGGACCTAATGAGTCGGATCTTTAGACAATATTTGGATCGATTTGAAGTTGTGTTTATAGATGACATCTTGATATATTCTCGTAATGAATATGATCATGCTGAACAACTGATAATAGTGCTACAGACTTTGCGTAATAAGTAGTTGTATGTGAAGTTTAGAAAATGTGAATTCTGGTTACAAGAAGTCGATTTTTTGGGACATGTTGTGTCAGTATCTGGTATCCGAGTTGATCCGAGCAAGATTTCAGCTATCTTGGAGTGGAAGCCTCTGAGAAATGTTTCTGAAGTCTGCAATTTTTTGGGACTTGCAAGTTATTACCGACAGTTCGTAAAAGGCTTTTCAATGATCGCGACTCCATTGACGAAATTGCTTCAGAAAGATGTGAAATTTGAATGGTCTAAAAAGTGTCAGAAAAGCTTTGATCAGTTAAAATCCCTATTGACGAAGCTATAGTGTTAGTACAACCAGAATCGGGTAAAGAATTTGTGATTTATAGTGATGCAGCATTGAACAGTTTCGGTTGTGTTTTGTCGCAAGAAGGCAAAGTTATAGCCTATGCTTCGAGACAGTTAAAGCCGTATGAAAAGAATTATCCGACACACGACCTTAAATTAGTTGCGATTGTGTTTGCTTTGAAGATTTGGCGTCACTATCTATTTGGTGAGAAATGTCACGTGTTTTCATATCATAAAAGCCTGAAATATTTGATGACTCAGAAAGATTTAAATCTGTTACAGAGAAGATGGCTAGAAATGTTAAAAGACTACGAGCTTGTTATTTATTATCATCCGGGAAAAGAAAATGTTGTTGCTAATGCTTTGAGTCAGAAATCATTGTTTGCATTAAGTATGATGAATATTCATTTAGTTTTGTCTATGATAGTTTGATATTAGCCGAATTGAAAGTGAGACCGTTATTTATTCAGCAAATTTACGAAGCTCTGAAGATTGATAATGAGATTATAGCAAAATGAGCTCAATGTGATTTGGATTCTGATTCTGAATATCGAATTGATAATGATGATTGTCTGAGATTCCAAGATCGTATTTTTGTTCCGACAAATCTAGAGTTAATTCAAATGATTTTGAACGAAGCTCACAATATTCTTTTATCTGTTCATCCAAAAAGTACAAAAATGTACGAAAATGTTTCAAAATGTTTTATCTGTCAGCAAGTTAAAGCTGAACATCAGGTTTCATCCGATTTTTGCAACCGATTATGATTTCAGAGTGGAAATGGGAGAAAATAACAATGGATTTTGTTCAGGTTTACCCCTATCTCTGAGAAAGAAAGATGTGATTTGGATTGTGGCTGATTGATTGACGAAATCAGCACATTTTATTCCGGTACGTTCTGACTACTCACTTGATAAATTAGCAAAGTTATACATTTCCGATATTGTGAGATTGCACGGGGTGCCATTATCTATTGTGTCAGATAGAGATCTGAGATTCACTTCGCGATTTTAGAAGAAACTGCAGGAGGCTTTAGGTACGAAATTGCACTTCAGTACTGCTTTTCACCCGCAGAATGATGGTCAATCCTAGCGGATTATTCAGATTCTCAAGGATATGTTGAGATGTTGCATTCTTAAGTTTGAAGGTACGTGGGAACAGTATTTACCATTAATTGAATTCGCTTATAATAATAGTTTTCAATCGAGCATTAAAATGGCACCTTTCGAAGCCTTATATGTTAGAAAATGTCGTACACCTTTGTATTGAACTGAGTTCAGTGAGAATAAGATTCACGGGGTTGATTTGATTAAAGAGACAGAACAGAAGGTAAAAACAATCCGAGATAGTTTGAAAGCAGCTTCAGATCGTCAGAAATCATATGCAGATTTGAAACAAAAAGATATTGAATTCGATATCGGTGAAGAAGTGTTTCTAAAAGTATCTTCGTGGAAGAAAGTATTTCAGTTCGGTAAAAAGGGTAAATTTAGTCTGAGGTTCACTAGACCGTACGAAATCATAGAGCGTATGGGCCAATTGCGTATAGATTGCTATTGCCATCTGAGCTAGAAAAGATTCATAATGTGTTTCACCTATCGATGCTTCGACGATATAGATCAGATTCCTCGCATGTGTTTCTCTATGTGAGATAGAAATTCAGTCTGATATGACATATGAAGAAAAACCAATCCGTATCTTAGCTCGCGAGATTAAAGAATTGAGAAATAAGAAAATTCCGATAGTAAAATTGTTATGGAATCAACATGGAGTAGAAGAGGCTACGTGGGAGCCCAAAAATGCTATGAGACAAAAATATCTAATCTATTCAATGGTAAGATTTTTGGGGACGAAAATCCTTAAGGGGGGAGAGTTGTAACAGCCCGGTTTAAACCCTAGTCAAAATAGTAGTTTTGAGACCACAAATTCGAGTGAAAAAATATTTTAATATTATTTTTCATGTTTATAGTATGTAAATTGATATGTGTGAAAAATTTGTATGAAAAATTTATCGTTTCTGTGCTGATTTATGAAAAAGGACTTAGTCGCATAAAATGTAAAAGTGGCTAGCTATATGTTAAAAGTGCTTATGTGTTATGGTTTAGTAAATGGGAGGTCCTTATGTTGTAATTAGACCATTGATAAGTTTAATGGACATTAATGACCATCCATTAAGTGATTTTTATATGGTTTAATAAAGGGTAAAATTGGTATTTATAATTAATATGTAGTTTAATAAAAATAAAACATGATAATGGATGATTCATTCACCCTTTTTACCGAAAATTAAAAGAAAAGAAAAGATAAAAGTTCATTTAGCGTTCAGCTATGGTTGAGCTTGATTGAGGTATGATTTTTGATCCGTTTTTGATAATTTCTATGTTTTTGTGATTGTTGCTTTGTGTTCTATTAAGCTCATGCCTTAATTTCAGAATTTGATGATGATTTTGAGTTATGCCATTGTTGATTTTGTGAGCTTTGTAATGTTAATTGTTGAAATATAGAAGCCTGACGATAGATAAATATGTTTTCTATTGGAATTTTTGATGAATTTGATTATTATGGGCTAAATTGTGAAAATTAGAAATTGAGGGGTTAAAATGTGAAATAAATAAAATATATGGTCTTATATGGGCTAAAGGAAAATTTGGCCTAGCATGTGTAATATGAAATTATGTGTATTTTGTGATTTTATGAATTAGGGACTAAAGTGTTAAAATATAAAAATGTGAGGGCTAATTTGTAAAATGTCCTAAACATGTGTGTATGGATTGAGTTGAATGAATTGGTGAATAAAGGAGTTAACTTTTGAATGTGTATAGATCAGGAACCAAAGAAAACATAATTTGATCGAGAAAAGTCAAAAGCAATTGAATAGCCGTTCGTTTCCTTTCATTCTCGTACGAGGTAAGTCTATATACAAATAAATGTGTTTGAATTGATTATTCATGCTTATATGATATTGAATTGTGATGAATGGTTATAGAAGCTGAATACGTGAAATTGAGAAAGTTTCAATAATGTAACAACGTCCGAAATCCCGTACGAACCATAGGAATAGCTAAGATACATATGTCATGACATAGGATTTCAATATGTGATTTTGTGTAAGACCACATCTGGGACATTGGCATCGATTTGAGATTTACGTGTAAGACCATGTCTGGGACATCAGCATCATATTTGATTTCGTATATGACCTTGTCGGGGACAGAGGCATCGATATTTGATTACATGTAAGACCACGTCTGGGACGTTAGCATTGTACGAGCTTTTCGAGCTATCTGCATATCCTATTTGATTCTGTACGGTTCAACGGGCATTTCGAGAAATGGATAACCATGTGAATGTATATCCGATTCAGGTACGTATGAATTGTATATAGAATTTGGAAATGAAAGGTGTGTATGAATATGATATTTTGATATGTGAACTACATGGAAATGTGATGTATTTACAAGGAATTGATTATGAACAATTGAGCTAAATGAGAAATATGAACTTGCTATTGTGTTATGCCATGATTCATATGAATGAATTGGTTGATAATTGTGATGTATGATAAGTTTATTTGTATATGGCTTACTAAGCTTTTGAAAGCTTACTTTGTGTGTGTTTGCATTGTTTTATAGATATTGAAGCTACTGAAGCTCGAGGATCTTCGAGGATAATCACCACACTATCGAACTCTATTTTGGTACCTTTTGAAAATGTGAACATTGAAGTATGGCATTTATAGGCTAGAAGTATTTGAATATGAATTGTGAAGTGTATATCATGCCATGTGATATGGCTAGATTAAAGTTACTATTTGGTTTGGTTTTTAGTATATAAGTTGTGATAAGAAATGGTATGTTTTGAAGTGTATAATTGGCCTAGTGAGAATGGTCAATTTGGTAAGTTAGTGATTTGAATTAGTTATGGAAATGGTAAGATTTTGATATGAAAAATGGATGTGAAAAATTGGGATAATGACATGTAAGAATAAATGAGTTTGGTATGTGATTTTGGTATGTTTTGGTTTGAATGATAAGGATGATATTGGTTGGTGATTATATGACATGAAAGATGTATGTTTTGTGATTGAAATTGGTTGAAATTATGGTGCTATTGTGCTTTGATTTTGGACTTGTAGGGATGACCCTTAAGGGTGGCAAATTGGCTTTTCAAATGGCTTATTTTTGTCTACACGGGTGTGTGTTTCAACCATTTGCGACGCATGGTCATGTTACACGGTCGTGTGTCCCCTGGGGTAGTCCTACAATTTAAAGTCAGTCTCAAGCACGAGCGTGTCTGGTGGCTGTGTGAGGCACACAGCCTTGGCATACGGGCTTGTGTATCCATTTCGAAGGGTGCACGGGCTATACACACGAGCGTGTGGTTAGCCGTGTCACCCAAGTCTTTCGACCATGGCCAAGGCACACGGGCATGTCTCCAGCCGTGTGGATAAGTTAGTATGTATGTCCTGTTTCGCTAGGGCCTAGACACACGACCGTGTCTAATGCCGTGTGAGGTACATGGCCTATTCTCACGAGCATGTGACCTTTATAACTTTGAAAAACATTTTTTAGTTTCGAGAAATTGTGTATATGCTCTGTTTAGTCCCGACCCCTTCCTAAAGTATGTTTAAGGTCTTGATGACCTAAGAAAGTGACTTTGAAATAATGTTTGACTATGATGCTATAATGTGCGGATGATATTTGTGAATTGATTATTAAATGTTCTGATATGTCCGGTAATGCCTCATAACCCTAGTCCGACAACAGATAAGGGTTACGGTGTTACACTGATGAGAACCCGCAACACATTTCGGATAACTCAGTCACCAGTAGGACTTACAGACCAACACCTAAATCACATAACCCTTAATGACATGTATTCGTATCCTAATCTATTCCTAAGGTTCAATCGGGATTTCACATTGCCAAATCTTCGTCGAACATATTTGTAGGGTTGTATTTACAATTAATTCAATATTAAAGCATTTAAAACACAATTATAATAATGCTTATTACCATACGAACTTACTTCAATTGCAAAAACGATGAAACGAATCAACTAGCCCAATACTTTGTTTTTCCTTTTTTCAATTTAGCCCAAAATACATATTACGGAAAATTACACTTTTGTCTCTAATATTTCAGCATCTTTACAATTTAGTCCTTAACTCATAAAAATAAAAATTCTTGCAATTAGCTCCCTACCCATGCTAGCCAATTTCTCTTATTATCATAGCAACCCATATTTTTCATTTATTTCACATTTCTATCACAAAATTTTCACATTTCTCAATTTAATCCCTAATTAACAATTTTACCAAAAATCATTTTACAAATGTTGTTTATCTAACAACAACCATACATTTTCTATCATCAAACATCAAAATACATATACATTCATCAATGGCAAAACCCTAAACCTTTAACAATTTTGCAAATTAGTCCCTAGGCTAGCTAGATTAAGTTACAACGACTCTAAAAACGTAGAAATCAATAAAAACAGGACAAAATACATACCAATTAAATAAGAAAGAGATTGTCGAGAGCTTGAGCACAAAAATGGCTTCCTAAGCCCTAATATTCGGTTGTAAAAGATGATATGAGAACAAAATTTTGTTTTGTTTTATTTAATTAACCTTTATTTACTAAATACAAAAATTAACCTTAAAAATTATCACAAATTTAAAAATTACCAAGCCATTATCATCCACTAACATATTAATGGGCTAATTACCACATAAGGACCTCCACATTAATGTTCCATAGCTATTAGAACACCACTTTTATGCTTTACACGATTTAGTTCTTTTTATTGAATTGAGCATTCAAACTATAAAATTTCTTAACAAAATTTTCACACAATCATCATGTTGTAGAGCTCAATTTAGTAATAAAATAATTATTTTGACCTCGAATTTGTGGTCCCAAAAACACTATTCCGATTTGAATAAAAACGAGCTGTTACAACTCTCCCCCTTTAGGAATTTTCGTTCCCAAAAATCTTACCATAAAATAGGTTAGGGTACTAGTTTCTCATAGCTTCCTCAGGTTCCCACATAGCTTCTTCGATACCATGACGTTACCATAGAACCTTAACTAAACCTATGCTTTTACTTCTCAGCTCTTTAATCTCTGGAGCTAGAATTCTAATCGATTCTTTGCTATACATCATATCAGGTTGAATTTCAATCTCTGTTGGAGAAATTACGTGTGACAGATCTGGTCTATATCGGCGTAACATCGACACATGAAACACATTGTGGATCTTTTCTAATTCTAACGGTAAAGCTAGTCGATAGGCCACTGGCCCTATTGTTTCCATAATCTCATACGGCACAATAAATCTCAAACTTAATTTTCCTTTGTGACAAAAACGAAGAATCTTCTTCCACGAAGATACTTTTAGAAATACTCTATTGCTGATTTGAAATTCAATGTCTTTACATTTCAAATCTACATATGATTTTTGACGATCTAAAGATGCTTTCAAACTATTGCGAATTACTTTCAGTTTATCTTCAGTCTCTCTAACCAAATCAACCTCGTGAATCTTTTTCTCACTAATTTCCATCCAATACAATGGAGTTCGGCATTTGCAACCATACAATGCTTCATACGGTGCCATCTTGATGCTAGATTGAAAACTGTTGTTTTACGCGAATTCAACCAACGATAAATATTTTTCCCAGCTGCCTTCAAACTCTAGAACACAGCAATGAAGCATATCTTCCAGAATCTGTATCACTCTCTCAGAGTGACCGCCAATTTGCGGATGAAATACAGTACTAAATTGCAACCGCATACCTAAAGCTTCTTGCAATTTCTTCCAAAATCGCGACGTAAACCTCGGATCTCTATTCAAAATAATAGAATCTAGCACCCATGCAATCTAACTATCTCAGAGATGTACAATTCAGCTAATCTCTCGAGTGAAAAATCTGTACGTACCAGAATGAAATGTCTCGATTTCGTCAGTCTATCAACATCAACCCAGATAACATCTTTCTTTTTCGGAGATAGGGGTATTCCTAATACGAAATCCATCCTAACTCTAACCCATTTCCACTCAGGTATCATCACTAACTGTAGTAATCCCAAAGGCACTTGATGTTCGGCTTTGACTTGTTGACAAACCAAGCATCTCGATACAAATTCTAAAATTTCTCTTTCCATGCCCGACCACCAGTAGAACTGTTTCAAATAATTGTACATTTTTGTACTCCCCGGATGAACAGATAAACAACCACTATGTGCTTCATGTAGAATTTTTTGAATAAGCTTGGAATTCTTTGGTACAAAAATTCTACCTCAAAATATTAAACAATCATGAGATTTGATCTGATACTCTGAATTAGCAGTCTATTCGCATAGTACTCGTTTAGCTTGCAATTCATTATCACACTTCTGTGCTTCACGAATTTGTTGAAGAAATAACAGTTTAGCTTTTAACTCAGCTAAAATTGAACCATCATTAGATATGATTAACTATTTTTTCATCATCTGTAAAGCAAAAAAAAAGATTTTTTACTCAGAGCATCCGCGGCTACATTCGCTTTCCCCGGATGATAATCTATCACTAACTCATAATCTTTCAACAACTCAAGCCATCTTCGTTGTCGTAAATTCAAATATTTCTGATACATTATATACTTCAATCTCTTGTGGTCGGTAAAGATATGACACTTCTCAATAAATAAATGATGTCGTCAAATTTTCAATGCAAATACAATAGTGACCAACTCTAAGTTATGCATCGGATAATTCTTTTCATGCGGTTTTAAATGTTTGGAAGCATAAGCTATCACTTTGCCCTCTTGCATCAAAACACATCCCAAACCATTCAATGACGCGTCACTGAAAATCAAAAACTCTTTACCTAACTCAGGCTGAACTAAAACTGGTGCTTCAGTTAACAATGCTTTCAACTTTTCAAAACTTTATTGGCATTTCTCAAACCACTCGAACTTCTCATCTTTCTGTAGCAATCATCGAGAACCCTTTTACAAAATGCCGATAGTAGCCAGATAATCCCAGAAAGCTTCTGACTTCGAACATGTTTCTTGGTGGTTTCTAGTCAACAACTGCTGAAATCTTGCTCGGATCAACACGAATACCTTTCGCTGAAACAATATGTCCCAAAAATCCAACTTTTCGAAGCTGAAACTCGCATTTACTGAATTTAGCAAAAAATTTCTTATCTCTCAATGTTTGTAACACAATCCTCAAATGTTCAACATGCTCAGATTCATCTCGGGAATAGATCAGAAAGTCATATATGAATACAACAAATCTGTCTAAATACGGTCTAAAGATTCAACTCATCAAATCCATAAAAACTGCAGGAGCATTAGTTAATCCGAATGGCATAACAAGAAATTCATAATGCCTGTACCTTTTTCTGAACACAGTCTTCGGCTCATCTGAATCTTTAACTCTCAACTGATAATAACCAAACCGCAGACCAATCTTTGAAAATACTGTTGCTCATTTAAACTAATCGAACAAATCATCAATTCTCAGCAATGGATATTTTTAATCATAACCTTGTTGAGATGACGATAATCAATACACAGTCTCATCGACCCATCTTTATTCTTTACAAATAGCACTAGTACACCATAGGCGAAAAACTAGGTCGTGCAAAACCTCTATCTGTTAACTCTTGCAACTGAGCTTTTAACTCTTTCAATTTTGTCGGAGCCATTCTGTACAGAGCTATCGATATAAGTGATGTTCCCGATACTAATTCGATAGCAAAATCGACTTCTCGATGGATGGCAACCCAGGCAACTCTTCTAGAAACACATCTAGATATTCACAAACCATTGGTACTGGTTCAATCTTTGATTCAGATACTTGTGTATCCAGTACATATGCAAGGTAAGCATCACAACCTTTTCTCACATATTTCTAAGCTAACATTGTCAATATCACAACAGGCAACTCACTCAACTCATTATATTCAATTCGAAGAGTTTCATTATTCTTACATTTCAATTCAATAATCTTTCATCTACAATTAAAATAGCATCATGCTGAGTCAACCAATCTATACACAAAATCACATCGAATTCATCAAACGGTAAAAACATCAAATTTACCAGAAAACAGTAACCCCAAGTCATCAAAGGACAATTTTTGCAAACTTTATCAACTAGGACATACTTGCCTAAGGGTTCGATACTTTAACCGCAAATTTGGTAGACTCCACAGACAAATTCTTGCTAGACACTAAATTCATACAAACATATGAATAAGTCAATCCAGGATCAATCAAGGCAATTACATTTGTGTCATAGAGAGAAAATGTACCAGTGAAAACATCTGGTGACGACGCATCTTCACGAGGGTGAATATCATAAGCTCTAGCTAGAACTCAAGCCTCGGATTTCACAGTAGAATCCTTTGTCACTCTTTTTCTACTAGTCACATTTCCCGTATTTCTAGGTGGTCTCCCTCTGGCAGCTGTATTGCTCGGTCTTGCATTCCAAAATTTACCTTTTTTGATTAATCAAAACAGTCTCGAATGAAATGCTCTTGCGAACCACATTTAAAACAACCTTTATTATTCATCCAGTAGTCTCCAAAATGCCGTCTTCCACACTGTTGACACTCATGTTTATTGTTTTCACACTACCAACACTTGATACTGAAGTAGCTTGAGCTTTAGGACTCGTGTATTGCTTTCCACGATCTCTATTTGGATACCCAACTGAAGTATTCAAACGACTATATGAATCTCGTGATTTCTTTGACGAAGAGTGATAGGGTTTACTTATCGACCTCTTTCTCAAATCACTAGCCTCGAAATCAGCTTTTCTCTTTTCTTTGCCAAGTTCCTCGCCTTTGCAAGCTCTGTCGAATAACATAAGAAATTCTTTCAATTCTAAAATCCCGACTAGAAGTCTAATGTCTTCGTTCACCCCGTCCTTGAACCTCTTACACATAATTGCCTCAGTGGAAACACATTCTCGAGCATATTTACTGAGTCTTACAAATTCTCTCTCGTATTCGGTCATAGACATTCGACCCTATTTTAGTTCCAGAAATTCTTTACACTTTTGGTCAATAAACTGTTGGCTTATGTATTTCTTTCTGAACTCGGTTTGAAAGAATTCCCATGTGACTCGTTCTCTCAGCACCACAAATATTAAAGTATTCCACCACTGATATGTAGTGTCTCCCAAAAGTGATATGGCGCAGTTTACACATTCAGCTAGCGTGCAAGATAGTTCGTCAAATACTCGAATTGTATTCTCAAGCCAAAATTCGACTATCTCAGGATCATTTTCAACTGTAACTCTAAACTTTTCATCCCCTTATTTTTGAATTTTGTCAACAGGAAGCTTACTTAAACGTAAAGGTTCCAAACCTTTAGGAGCTAAGGGGACAGGATGGGGAATAAGTGGGGGTGGAGGTTGTTGAGTAGCCAGATTAGTTTGGACAAACTCTATGAACCACTCATTCATCATTTGGAAGTAGGCTTCCTTGGCGTCTCCTCCCTGACAACCTGATACAGGTCTCGACTCAAATTGCACTACTCTGTGAATAAAGGTTGGCGCATTACTCTCAACATCATCAACCACTGCTCGGTTGGGATCCATTACCATATGAAAACACGATCTAAACTGTCAGAAGATATCACACTATCACAGGTTATATATGACATGTATAGCTGGACTCTCACATATGCTACGTTAGTCCTAGAATCAACTAAACTGTAGCTTTGATACCAATAAATGTAACACCCATCACCTGTATTCATTACCAGAATAGGCTTATGGAGCATTACTGGACTTATTACACAAATAAGTGTACGTTTCTCATACATTTTTCCATTCCAAATATAAATCATTCACAACCGTTCATAAAGTCACTAATACGAGCCTGCGAAGCATTAGAAGTGGTTCAGGACTTAACCGATAACTCAGGAAATTTTTGGAATACTTAGAAAATTTTACAAAATACAGGGGACACATGTCTGTCGGTCGAATGTCTCACATGGCTAAAGACACACCCGTGTCACAGGTCGTGTGGACATTTGAAATGGGATCACATAGCCGTGTCCCAACCTGTGTCCCAGCCCATGTCTGACCCCGTGTAACTATTTAAATTCGGTCACATAGCCAAAACACACGCCCGTGTAACTAGCCCGTGTGCCCTTCGTAATGGCCACACACGCCCATGTGCCAGGCCATGTGCTAGGTCGTGCCAAACCTATAAGGTATACTGACTTAGGCCACATGGCCAAGTCACACACCCCTATGTTGGGCCGTGGAGCATACTAATTTGATTTCTAATCAAACACTAGGGGACACACGGCTGTGTCACCTAACCGTGTGTCACACACGACTGAGACACACGCCCGTGTTGACAAAAATAGGCTATTTGCCAAGCCATTTTTCTCACCCAACCTTTCAATCACCTACACAAACCAAATGGCATATAACATTACATAAATAAGCATTTCAACCAATCTCAATCAAGCCTAGTTCATGCTAAAACCATACCATTAATCACAAGATACACAAGTATCACAATAAGCCATTTAATTTCATACCAAAATTCACATTCTTAAATCATCAATACGGTCACTTTCAACTATGCATCACTTTACCTAAAACCACAAGCATACCAATCTCAAAGTCAACCATTTGATTCTCCACATACCAATTCACAACAAGCATATAAATTGCAATTATACACAACATATCAAAAGGCATTTTTGCACATATATATACATCACCAAGCATGCCAAAATAAGCTAAGTCACATGGCTATACACATCACTAACCATTCATCATGACAAGCCAAATCAAATGGCTAAATCCATTACTAAGATATATACCAAAATGACCATATCTCCTATGCATGCCATATAATCAAATACATAAGTTCAAAAGTACCAAAGTGATAGCTTGATAGTGTGATGAGATATCTGACGATTCCCAAATCTGAGCAAGCTTCGATAATCAGTATAAAACACAAAAAAGTAACCAGAGTAAGCTATAAAGCTTAGTAAGCTCGTATAGTTAATAAGTAAAGCTCACCATTCATTCACCAAATCAAGTAGTATAAACATAATATACTACAAAATCATTAAATCATAAGGTTAACATATATTCATCACATAAGTAATCATGAACTCACAACTTTTATAGATTCAATGCTCCTATAGTTTCCGTACATACCTACACTAATACGTATCTATTCCTCACTGTTTCATATCTTTGATATACCCGTTGAACCATTTGAAATAATATTGGATAGTCGGGAATGCCGTGCCCTAAGTGCCAAATACATAGCTGAAGCTAACTTAATCTCATATCTCATATAATGCTCACTCTCGAGCTATCGATGGGTCTACTCACACAAGCTGACGGTCATGACGTAGCTACACGGTGCTACTCACACAAGCTGACGAGAATCTTCAAATTATCGAATCTACGTCGAACATATTTGTAAGGCCGTATTCACAATTAACTCAATTTTAAATAATTTAAAACGCAATTATAATAATGCTTATTAACATAAAAAATGATGAAACAAATCGTCTAGTCCAATACTTTGTTTTTCCCCCGATCTAGATCCGAACTTCATTTTTCTTGAACTATACAATATCAAATTATTCAATTTGGCCCAAAATACAAATTATGGCAAAATTACACTTTTGCCCCTAATATTTCAACATCTTTACAATTTAGTCCTTAACTCATAAAAATACAAATTCATGCAATTAGGTCCTTACCCATGTTAGCTGAATTTCTCTTATTATTTTAACAGCCCATATTTTTCATTTATTTCACATTTCTATCACAAAATTTTCACATTTCTTAATTTAATCCCTAATTGACAATTTTACCAAAAATCACTTTACAAATGTTGTTTATCTAACAACAACTGTACATTTTCTATCATCAAACATCAAAATACATGTACATTCATCAATGGGAAAAGTCTAAAACTTTAACAATTTTTCAAATTAGTCCCTAGGCTACCTAGATTAAGTTACAATGACTCCAAAAACATTGAAATAATTAAAAACGTGACAAAATACATACCAATTAGACAATGAAGAGATCGTCGAAAGCTTAAGCACAAAAATGGCTTCCTAAGCCCTAATTTTAGGTTGTAGAAGATGATAAGAGAACAAAATTTTATTTTGTTTTATTTAATTAACCTTTATTTACTAAATACCAAAATTAACCTTAAAAATTATCACAAATTTCAAATTTACCAAGCCATTATAATCCACTTACGTATTAATGGGCTAATTACCACATAAGGACCTCCACTTTAAGGTTCCATAGCTATTAGACACCTTTAGCTATTAGAACAACACTTTTACACTTTACGTAATTAGTTCGTTTTATCGAATTGAGCATTCAAACGATAAAATTTCTTAATGAAATTTTCCCACAATCATACTATCTTGCTGTAGACCTCAATTTAATAGTAAAATAATTATTTTGACCTCTGATTTATGGTCCCAAAACCACTGTTCAGATTTGAATAAAAACGGATTGTTACAAATCTAGTGTGTGGAAAACTCCTATTGGGTGTCACAAGCCAAAAAAAATTATTTCTTTGTGACGTAGTGAAGTATCATCAGAATGAGCCATATTTATTCATGGCATGCAATGACAACAGCATTTGACGTTGTGTTCTGCAAGAGGAGATGCTTTCAATCCTGAATCATTATCATGATGCTCCTTATAGAGGTCATTTTGGTGGTATGAGAATTGCTGCTAAAGTAATCCAATTAGGATTCTACTGGCCATTATTGTTCAAAGACGCCTAAAGTTTTGTGAACCAATGCGATAGGTGTCAGTGCACCGGTTCTATATCCTGACGCAATGAAATGTTGCAGGAGCCAATTATAGAGGTTGAATTATTCGATGTTTGGGGTATGGATTTTATAGGACCGTTTGCGAGTCCATTTGGAAATTTTTTTATATTAGTAGTTGTTGACTACGTCTCGAAGTGGGTTGAAGTTGTTACAGTCCCAAAGAATTATGCAAAGACTGTGTTAAATTTTTTTCACAAGCATATACTCACCCGCTTCAGCACACTAAAGGTATTGATTAGTGATCAGGGTACACACTTTCATTGCAACTAAGTGGCAACCACACTGAAAAGATATGGAATTAATCATAGAATGGCTACTACTTATCATCTATAAACCAATGGACAAGCCGAAGTATCGAATCGACAAATTAAGAACATTCTTGAGAAGGTTATAAACCCTTCGAGGAAAGATTGGTTTTTCCAATTGGAAGACGCTTTATGGGCATTACAGACAACATACAAAACTCCATTTGGGATGTCGCCAAATCAATTGGTTTTTGGGAAAGCATGTCACTTTCTAGTTTAACTGGAACACAAAGCAATGTGGGCAATTAAGTAAGTGAACATGGACTATGAAACAATTGGAAAGAAAATTTTGTTGGATATTACTGAACTAGAGAAGATTAGGAGAAATGCCTATGAAAACACTGTGATTTATAAGGAAAAGACCAAAAGATGGCATGACAAGATTATTCTACAGCGACAATTTATTGCAGGTCAACAGGTTTTATTATTCAATTCTTGACTTAAATTGCACCTAGATAAATTGCATTCATGTTGGTTTGGACCTTTTGAAGTTGTCGAAGTAATTCCTCATGGTGCAATCACAATCAAAGATTTAAATGATGGAGACCAATTCAAAGTGAATGGTCAATGATTGAAACATTATCTTGGGAATATTTATCAAAAGAAGGCATAGACCATTAAATTGGTCGAATAATTTTAATTTTTTCTTTTTCTTTCTCTCTTTTTTCTGTAACTTTTTACTAGGTAATTTTTTATGTTTGCTTCTGTTCAAAATTGTTTATCATTTTTTATTTTTACAGAATAAATAGGTACCATTGTCAGCGCACCAGGGTTTTGTTGTCAATGCAGTTCGTACTTTTATACTGTCATTTCGAACTAAGCAAGAATGAGGGCAACTCAGGAAATTTAGATCCCACCGTTTGATCAAAAGTCACTTAACAGTCTAATCTGTCTAAGCGGATGCAATTCTCATTGGATGTAATTATTCCCACCAGCTTTATTTCCATTTAGAAAATCATGTCTTTCCATCTTCTTTGTAACACCCCAAACCCGACCTAGACGTTATGGCCGAATTTGGTAGTGTCACATGAAAGTGTTTTTCGTAGAATAAAATTTCGTTGAAAAACCCCATTCTGTATTAAACCTCTTTGTAATCTTAGCTAGGATTTAGGTCGTCTTGTTCAGTGTTAAAACCCAAGTTATTTAGTAAAATGTTTATCAAATTAAATCGTAGTCACCTTTTTAAAATGTCGTTTGTTGCGGAAGCTTTTTGAAATATGTTACGTACTTGTGGTGTTTTGAAAAGCATTTATCTTTTTGAAAACCCGTGTCCTACAATCATAATAAACAAATCCCAAATTAAAAGTTAAAAATTAAAGAGGCCTTATTACATAACCAAATACCCAAATTAAATTATAAAATTAAATTTAATAAAAAGTCCAAGAAGTTGTGTGGCCACCTTTGAGTCCCTCACAGAACCGACCCGTCTAAGCCTGGGGATTACCTGTGCAGTTTAAATAGATGGGTGAGTTTATGAAAACTCAGTGTGTAATCCCATATAAGCAAACATTCAGAAAACAAGCACAGTCTAGGCCTAAGCCCTTTTTGGCAACAGTGACAGTATCAGTTTGGGCTTTAGCCCATCTCAGTACAGAAACAGACATGTGTTCGGGCCTTGGCCTATTGCATTAATAGTTAACAGTGCAGTAACAGTAAACAGTATGCAAGTCCTACCCATCCAGCCTCTACACTCCATCTCTGTCTAACCCTACACTCCATGTGAGGATAAAATCAACCCACCCATCCCTACACTCCAAGTAGCACCAGTTACGGCACTAAACAGTATTTGCAGCAGAGCTGCCAGTATAATAGGCTTAAAGCCATCAATGATTTATAGCAGAGCTACCAGTTCAATACACTTCTTCCAATCATATAAAAACCCACTCCCATGTAATGCACCATGCCACATGTCATGTCATATCATAATCTTATACATGTACTCAACACAGTTAAAATAGCATGCTAAAATATAAGCATATATTTCATTAGGCCAAAACAGTCATTTTACCACATAAGGGAAAAATAGTCATTTTACCACATAAGGGCAAAACAATCATTTTATCAATTAGAAGTCTAGGCACACTTACCAACCCAACAGTAGGTCCGCAGTCGTCTCGGGCGACCCATGCAACCGTAACAATCGAACTGTGAAAGTGGGCCTAAGGTCCAAAATACGTGCCCATCTGGGCCCACACGCCCATGTGGCCCACATAGCCCAAAAATGGCCTTAGCCATGTGAACTACATAGCCTGGCTCAATATTCTCCACACTTTCATGTGGTTTTGTAACACCCCAAACCCGGTCCGGAGGTTATGGCCGAATCCGGCGTGTCACATGGAAACGTTACTAGAGAAGTCATGTTTTACCTAAAATCTTTCTTAGTGTTTAAAGAATATTTTTGTTTTAGATTAAAGTGAATGGAAGTTGTGCCCCAGGTAGGATGCCAGAAAAGAGGAGGTGAGTTTATCAGATTGCTTAAGTACCACTCTCTCCACGGATCCACTCCTAGACATGCACACAACCATTGCCACACTTTAACTAAATGTTTGTTCAGGAAAAACCATTTCTTTTTAAGCCTTTTGAAAGCACTAATTAGTTTTGAAAACGTTTTCGTGACGGAAGCTTAGTCTTGTTTCGCAATATTTTGAAATCAGGTAATTCTTTTTAAAATGCGCTTTAGAGCTATTCAATTTCAAACATTTAAAACAATATCATAACTAAGGTAACAAAACATATTAAAAGTAATTAAAAATAATTAAAGCGACCTTATTACAACTTAAAACCCAAAGCAAATGAAGTAAATAAAACTAATCAAGTCATAAGAAGAAGATCGAGCTTACAAAACATGTGGCCACTCCGAATCCCTCACAGCTCCAAGTCCACTATGGTTGAGGGATACCTGCATGGATAAAATTAAGGGGTGAGTTTGGAAAACTCAGTGTGTAAAATAACCCAACCATAGTCCAGATCAGTTCAAACCACAGAAACAGATTAAGTTGGGCCTTAGCCCTATACAAAATTCAGAATGAAGCCCATAGGCCCATAATAGAAACAGAACAGATATATCATGTATACAGAAAGACCAACCCATATCCATCCGTATACACCCCCGTGCCAACCTTACACCATGTGGGGAGACTACTCGACCCACCCATCCGCTACACGTCACAAGTTTTCAACTTGACTACCAGAACAGATATTGTGACAGAGTCACCAGATACAGATATTGTGGCAGAGCCACCAGAATAGATATTTGTGGCATAGCCACAAGAACGCTTCCTCCATCAATATAACCCATATCCCATGCAACAGATATACACATCATGGCATACAACAAACAGAATCAGAATATCATGCATCTGAAAATTAACCCTAGGGGTATAATGGTAATTTTGCACCTAAGGGTAAAATGGTAATTCTCATACTTAGGGGTATTTTAGTAAATTTAACTATTTTAGGGTTTACATACATATTACAGCCATTAATGCATTAACAGAAACACTTACCGAGTGTTTTTATCGAATTGGGCCCGTTGGCCTACTAACCCGTTTTCGGCCCATTAAGCCCAAGTATACCGAAGTGCACGAAATTACGCACTCTGCAATCATACCGATTGTGATTACCAAAATTAACAAACAAACCACCTCACGAACGCTCGCACGCTCGCAAGTTCACAAAATACCGGCTCTTCGGTATTTCGGCTTTCAGCTTTTGCCGATCTAGTCTATGAGTGAGTGTCATTTACACACCTGATTTGTAATGGTACGCTGGCGAGATCCACTCATGAGTTGCCTACAATCGAGTTACTAGATTTCAGTCTACATACCGAAAACAAACTATGTACTATTTCCACCTTACCACCTTCTGCCAACATTCCTTAGACCCTAGAGTTCTTACCTTTTTGCCGAAAAATGGATTAGATCTAGAGATCCAATCCGAATCAGTCTTCAAACCCTTCACTGCACCCTCCCTTGTCCACGCTAACGTATACATAATGAAAAAGAAAAAGGCACCAATGCCCTTAATCTAAACGCTAGCCACCCTTAAGGGGTTTCGGCTTTTATCTTAAACCATAAATAATGAATGGAAGTTATTTGACAAACTTACCACTCATTTTTCGGCCCAGAAGAGTGCTCCTATCTATGATCTTAACTCCAATCCACCGTAGTTACGAGAAGAAGCAGATTCAAGTAGTCAAAGATTCTACTTCCTATACTACAGGTATGAGGGTTTCGGCTTTTTAAGGAAGAAAAGAATAGAGGTTCGGCTATGATAAGATTCGGCTATTGAGAAATAAGGAAGAAAGAAAATAAGGGAAGAGACAGAGAGAGTAGAGTATGGGTTTGGCTATGGAGAAAAGAAAAGATGAAAGAAAAGAAAAGGTGAGAAGGGAAGTAGTATTCGCTTATGGAGAAAATGGAACAGTGAGGGCTTCCAAGTTCGGCTATTAGCAGAATGAAAGAGAAAGAAAAAGAAACCCTAAGCCAAACCTATTTCAGCAAGCTAAAAGAAGAAAAGAATGAAAAAGAATTACCAGGGATGGCACCACACTTCCCAAATGCCAAAATCCCCCTTCAAAGACCTAGCCAAAACTCCCTATCCTAGAGACTCTTGGCCGGCCAACTCTTGCTCTTTAAGAGTCCAACATTCGGCCAAAACCACACTCCTTGATCAGCTCCTAAATCTTCTCCCTTATCTCCTCCTTACTCAATATCCTTACCAGCTCAAACTCTTCCTAGCAGAGTTCCCCTTGAGTTCCATCACATCCCCTTTTTGTTCACCAAAAAAATAATACCTCAAATTGCTTGCCTTATGACTTGAACCTTAGCTCCCCCTCAAGATCTACACCCCACTCCCCCAAACACTTATGTGGCGTCACGTGCCACTTTACCACAGGTCTCTCTTGTACCCTGTTTTACCATCTTTAATTTAAAAGCCCACAACGCTAGAACCCTCTCTCTACAAAATTGGGAATTCTGAAATCACCTCGAATTGGATTTATTCTTGGGCCTTTTAAAGGCCCACTAACATATTCAGACCCACAATAGACAGTTAAAACACAAAATTTCTAAAATTTATTGAAAATCACAGAAATCCCGAAAATCCCAAAAATTGGGGCGTTACAAATCTACCCTCCTTAAAGAAATTTTGTTCTCGAAATTTTACTTGAGTCAAACAGATAAGGGTATTGTTGTCATATCGCCTCTTCTGGCTCCCAAGTAGCTTCCTCTCTGCCACGATTACGCCAAAGCACTTTTACCAAGTGAACTGACTTCCTTTTTAAAACCTTAACATCACGATCCAGTATCTGCACAGGCTCTTCCTCGAAAGTCAAATCAGGCCACACTTCAATCTCTGCAACCAGCACGACATGAGTAGGGTCAGAATGATGTCGCCTTAACATGGAGACGTGGAAAACATCGTGAATCCTGTCTAACTCCGGAGGTAATTCCAATTGATAAGCCACTGGACCTACTCACTTAAGAACTCGATAAGGCCCAATGAATCGCGGACTCAACTTGCCCTTCTTACCAAACCTTAATATCTTCTTCCAAGGTGAAACCTTCAAGAAGACCATATCACCCACTAAGTACTCAATCTCCTTGCGCTTCAAATCTGCATACGACTTTTGCCTATCAGATGCCTCCTTTAACCGATCTCTGATTATCCTGACCTTATCTTCAATATCTACTACCAACTCAGGTCCAAGAACCTGTCGTTCTCCCAACTCAGTCCAACAACTAGGTGTACGACACCTACGTCCATACAGCGCTTCATATGGTGCCATTCGGATACTCGCCTGGTAACTGTTGTTATACGCAAACTCTGTCAACGGCAAGTAATCCTCCCAACTACCTTAGAAGTCGATAACTCATCCTCTCAACATGTCTTCCAAAATCTGAATAACCCTTTCCGACTGACCATCCGTCTGAGGATGAGAAGCCGTGCTAAAGTTCAATCTCGTTCCCAATGCCTCATGCAACCTCTTCCAGAACCGAGATGTGAACCTAGGATCTCGATCAGAAATAATCGATACTGGCACTCTATGAAGTCACACAATCTCAGCCACGTACAATTTGGCTAACTTCTGAAGTGAACAGTCAGTGCGGACAGGTATAAAATGAGCAGACTTGGTCAACCTATCCACAATCACCCAAACCGAGTCCTTCTTGGTCAGTGTCAAGGGTAGCCTACTCACAAAGTCCATAATTACCCTCTCCCACTTCCAAAGTGGTATTTTAACTGGCTGCAAAAGTCCGGAAGGTAGTTGATGCTCAGCTTTCACTTGCTGGCATGCCAGGCATTTCCCCACAAACTCTGTTACTTCTCGTTTAAGCCCAGGCCACCAATACAATTCTCGCAAGTCGTGATACAACTTATTCCCTCCAGGATGCATAGCACAAAGTCCTCCATGAGCTTCTTTCAGTATTAACTGCCTTAAGTCAGAGTCCTTCGGAACGCAAACTCTCCCTCGGAAACACAAAACTCCTTCACTATTGAACCCAAACTCAGAAGTTTCCCCTTTCCCAACTTGTTGGAATCGAGAAACTAAAGACTCATCCTTCAACTGCTTTTCCTTAATCTGATCCACCCAGGCTGGCCTTACTTGCAACTCATCCAACAGGCTACCGTCATCATACAGACTCAAACGAGCAAACATTACTCTCAGATCAGATACAGCTCTATGGTTTAGGGCATCGGCTACCACATTAGTCTTGCCTGGGTGATACTCAATAGAACAGTCATAACCCTTAAGCAATTCTATCCATCTTCGCTACCTCAGGTTCAACTCCTTGTGAGTTAGCAAGTACTTGAGACTCTTATGATCCGTGTATATGACACTTTTCTCTGTACAGCCAGTGTCTCCAAGTCTTAAGTGCAAAGATTACTGCTGCCAATTCTAAACCGTGGGTAAGATAGTTCACTTCGTGAGGCTTAAGCTGTCGCAACGTATAAGCAACCACCTTACCCTCTTGCATCAACACACAGCCCGAACCCACATGTGATGCTTCACTATACACGATAAAATCCTTCCCAGACTCTGGCTGAATTAATACAGGTGCATCGATCAAAACTTCCTTCAATTTCTCAAAAGCTTCCTGTTGCTTCTCGGTCCAAACAAACGGTGCTCTTTTCCTTATAAGCTTTGTTAATGGTGCTGCCAACACAGAAAAACCTTCTACAAACCTTCTATAATACCCTGCCAAACCAGAAAACTTCGAATTTCCAACACCGACCTAGGTGGCTTCCACTCCAGAATCGCTTCAATCTTTCGAGGGTCCACCTTGATCCCCTCCGCAGAGACAACATGACCTAGGAAGGTTACCTCCCTCAACCAGAATTCACACTTAGTGAATTTCGCATAAAGTTCTCTCTCCCTCAATACTTGCAGCACAATGCCGAGATGCTCATCATGCTTCTCTTCAGTTTCAGAATATACCAGAATATTGTCAATAAAGACGACTACGAATCTATCCAAGAATGGTTGGAATACCTGATTCATCAGATCCATAAATGCTGCAGGAGCGTTCATCAACCCAAATGGCATAACCAAAAACTCGTAATGACCATACTGAGTTCTGAATGTCGTCTTATGGATATCCTCCTCCTTGACCCTTAATTGATGATATCCAGATCAAAGATCAATCTTGGAAAATACCGAAGCTCCTCTAAGTTGGTCAAACAAGTCGTCGATTCTTGGCAAAGTGAACTTATTCTTAATCGTTAGTTTGTTCAACTGCCGGTAATTGATGCACATCCGCATCGTCCCATCCTTCTTCTTCACAAACAACACCAGTGCTCCCTACGGAGACGCACTCGGCCTAATGAAGCCTCTATCCAACAACTCTTGAATCTGTGTTTTCAATTCCACTAACTCCTTCGGTGCCATCCTGTATGGTGCGATGGACACTAGTACCGTTCCAGGAAACAAGTCAATTCCAAACTCGACCTCCCAGTTTGGAGGTAATCACGGGAGCTCTTCTGGAAAAACATCTTGGAACTCCTTAACGGTTCTAACTTTATCCACCGTCAGACCCTCAGTCTCCGACTGACTTACAAATGCCAAATAAGCCTCACAGCCTTTACAAATCCACTTCTCGGCTCTCAACGACGACACCACATTAGACAAATAATCCCTTCGCTCAACTATCATCATAACCTCCTTACCCTCTGCGGTCTTTAACACCATTCGCTAAGTTGCACAGTCCAAAGTTGCCCTATGCTTAACAAGCCAATCCATCCCCAGGATGAGATCGAATTCTCCGAACGGTAATTCCATCAAGTCTCCAGCAAAAATCTTACCTTGAGTTTCTAGAGGTACGTCCCTATACAGTTTGTCTACCCTAACCGAGTGACCCAAAGGACTTAGTACTGATACCCCGCTCACAGTCTCCTTAGAATGCACACCCAACGACCCAGATATGGCACATGCAATACACGAATGAGTACATCCAATATCTATCAAAGCAGTGTACATCATGCTAGAAATCAAGAACATACCAGTTATGACGTCGGGTACATCACCCTCCTCTCGACGACGAGTTGTACATCCAATGCTGGCTGTCGAGCCTCAGCATTTTCAGCACCCTTGCCAGGTGCTCCTCGTCCCCGACCATTTCCATTACTGCCCCTACCCACGTCCTCTCGGTGGTTGTGGTCCACCTCTCGCTGGTTGGGCAACCCTCCATTCTGCCATTTGAACCTGATCTATTTTCTAAGGACAGTCCTTGACTTTGTGCTCCATACACCCGCACCAGAAACAAGCACCAGAGCGTTTCCTGCACTCGCCCAGATGTACCTTACCACAGTCCCTACAAACTTATGGTCTAACAACATTCATTGGAACTTCTCGAACTGGCTCTTCTACTCTTATCCTTTTAGCACTCCTATTTGCACCACCCAAGGGTCCCGAATCCCTTCGAAAATAGTTCCGATCCTTTTCACGATTCTGTCTTTCAGTGCGCTTCACCTCCTCAGCTATCTTAGCTTTCTCCACCAAAGAGCAAAGTCACACTCCCTCTGCGGAGCAATTAGCACCCTAAGTTCATCTCTAAGACCATCCTTGAAGCACACACTACGTTCATACTCCGTAGCGACTATCCCAACAGCATACCGGCTTAGCCTCAGAAACTCACCCTCGTACTCAGCAACTATCTTACCCTCTTGAACCAGATTCAGAAATTCTTTCTTGCGGGCGTCCACATAACTCGCCCTGACATACTTTTCCTTGAAGACCGTCTTAAACAGCTCCCAAGTCACCCTGTTAGCAGGGGTCCCATCTCTCACAGTGAGCCACTACTGATAAGCCTCATCCCGTAGCAATGATATGGCTCCTTTCAGCTTATGCTCTATGAAACAGTCTAAATCATCCATAATCCATTCCGTAGCCTCTAACCAATACTCGACGACATTCGGGGCTACATCAGATACGCCCTTAAAGATCTCCGCTCCATTAGCCCAGAGTCGCTCGAAAATAGATCCTCGAATTTTGTTACCCATGCTTGCCCCGGTAACCCTTTCCAGAACACGAAGCGTTGCCTGAGATGGAGCGTCATCCCCTGCACCTCAATCATGAGATTCCACTTCTGTTGCTGGTGGTACCAGTGCATCTATCATCGGCATATGTCCTGAAGACGAAGATCCAGCCCGTGTACTACCTCAGCCACGCCCACGACCCCTTCCACGTGTTGCCCTTGTACTCATGTCGTATTATCTGATTACGAATTTTATGCTTCCATTAAATATTTCAGTGTTTATTACAGATATTTTATGAACAAACATTAATTTAGGGTTTGGTTTTCACGAAATCGTGGCCTAGCTATAGTCTTTAATCTACTTATCCAAAAATTCCCACAGTTCCAATATCATTGTAACTAGAGTATCATAAGATTTCCGTACAGGCATATAGCTGATAATTTAGGAACATTCAGAAAAAATTCAAAATGATACTTACAGACTTGGGCCGAAGATTCGGTGTGCCACCTGCTCAGATCAAATTTTAGAAAAAACCGGATATTCAACTTTTGAAATCATTTATTTGTAGGAAGAAAATCTAAAACTTTCTTCTTCTTTTTTTTAAAAAAAAAACCCATTCCACAGCCGAGTTGTTGCAATCAGGCTCTGAAACCACTAAATGTAACACCCCAAACCCGGCCCGAACGTTACGGCCAAATCCGGCTTGTCACATTGAAACGTTACTAGAGAAGTCATGTTTTACCTAAAATCTTTCTTAGTGTTTAAAAAATGTTTTGGTTTTAGATTAAAGTGAATGGAAGCTGTGCACCAGGTAGGATGCCAAAAAAGAGGAGGTGAGTCTATTAGACTGCTTAAGTACTAAGCTCTCCACGGATCCACTCCTAGACATGCACACAACCATTGCCACACTTTAACTGAATGTTTGTTCAGGAAAAACATTTTAAAACGCGATATTTTGAAAGCACTTATTAGTTTTGAAAATGTTTTCGTGACGAAAGCTTAGTCTTGTTTTGCGATATTTTGAAATCAGGTAATTCTTTTTAAAATGTGCCCTAGAGCTATTCAATTTCAAACATTTAAAACAATATCATAACTAAGGTAACAAAACATATTAAAAGCAATTAAAAATAATTAAAGCGGCCTTATTACAACTTAAAACCCAAAGTAAATAAAGTAAATAAAACTAATCAAGTCATAAGAAGAAGATCGAGCTTGCAAAACATGTGGCCACTCCGAATCCCTCACAGCTCCAAGCCCACTATGGTTGAGGGTTACCTGCATGGATAAAATTAAGGGGTGAGTTTGGAAAACTCGGTGTGTAAAATAACCCAACCATAGTCTAGATCAGTTCAAACCACATAAACAAATTAAGTTGGGCCTTAGCCCTATACAGAATTCAAAATGAAGCCCATAGGCCCATAACAAAAACAGAATAGATATATCATGTATGCAGAAAACCCAACCCATATCCATCCGTATACACCCCGGTGCCAACCTTACACCATGTGGGGAGACTACTCGACCCACCCATCCGTTACATGTCACAAGTTTGCAGCATGGCTGCCAGAACAGATGTTGTGACAGAGTCACCAGATACAGATATTGTGGTAGAGCCACCAGAACAGATATTGGTGGCATAGCCACCAGAAACAAATATTTGTGGCATAGCCACCAAAACGCTTCCTCCATCAATATAACCCATATCCCATGCAACAGATATACACGTCATGGCATACAACAAACAGAATCAGAATATCATGCATCTCAGTCAAAATTAACCCTAGGGGTATAATGGTAATTTTGCACCTAGGGGTAAAATGGTAATTTTCATACTTAGGGGTATTTTAGTAAATTTAAATATTTTAAGGTTTACATACATATTACAGCCATTAACACATTAACAGAAACACTTACCGAGCGTTTTTTCCGAATTAGGTCGGTTGGCCCACTAACCCGTTTTCGGCCCATTAAGCCCAAGTATACCTAAGTGCACGAAATTGCACACTCTGCAATCATACCACTTTTGATTACCAAAATTAACAAACAAACCACCTCACGAACGCTCGTACGCTCGCAAGTTCACAAAATGCCAGCTCTTCGGCATTTTGGCTTTTCGACTTTTGCCGATCTAGTCTATGAGTGAGTGTCATTTACACACCTGATTTGTAATGGTACACTGGCGAGATCCACTCATGAGTTGCCTACAATCGAGTTACTAAATTTCAATCTGCATATTGAAAACAAACTACGTACTATTTCCACCTTACCATATTCGGCCAACATTCCTTAGACCCTAGAGTTCTTACCTTTTTGCCGAAATATGGATTAGATCTAGAGATACAATCTGAATTAGTCTTCAAACCCTTCACTGCACACTCCCTTGTCCACGCTAATGCTTACATAATGAAAAAGAAAAAGGCACCAATGCCCTTAGTCCAAACGCTGGCCACCCTTAAGGGGTTTCGGCTTTTATCTTAAACCATAAATAATGAACGGAAGTTATTCGACAAACTTACCACTCGTTGTTCGGCCCGAAAGAGTGCTCCTATCTTTGATCTTAACTCCAATCCACTGTAGTTACAAGAAGAAGCAGATTCAAGTAGGCAAAGATTCGGCTTCTTATACTACAGGTATGAGGGTTTCGGCTTTTTAAGGAAGAAAAGAATAGAGGTTCGGCTATGATAAGATTCAGCTATTGAGAAATAATGAAGAAAGAAAAATAAGGGAAGAGACAGAGAGAGTAGAGTATGGGTTCAGCTATGGAGAAAAGAAAAGATGAAAGAAAAGAAAAGGTGAGAAGGGAAGTAATATTCAGTTATGGAGAAAACGACATAGTGAGGGCTTCCAAGTTTGACTGTTAGCAGAATGAAAGAGAAAGAGAAAGAAACCCTAAGCCACACCTATTTCGGCAAGCCAGAAGAAGAAAAGAAGGAAACAGAATTGCCAGGGACGGCACCACACTTCCCAAATGTCGAAATCCCCCTTCAAAGACCTAGCTGAAACTCCCTATCCTAGAGACCCTTGGCCGACCAACTCTTGCTCCTCAAGAGTCCAACATTTGGCCAAAACCACACTCCTTGATCAGCTCCTAAATCTTCTTCCTTATCTCCTCCTTACTCAATCTCCTTACCAGCTCAAACTCTTCCTAGCAGAGTTCCCCTTGAGTTCCATCACGTCCCCTTTTTGTTCACAAAAAAATAATACCTCAAATTTCTTGCCTTTTGACTTGAACCTTAGCTCCCCCTAAAGATCTACATGCCACTCCCCCAAACACTTATGTGGCGTCACATGCCACTTTGCCACAGGTCTCTCTTGTGCCCTGTTTTACCATCCTTAATTTAAAAGCCCACAACACCAGAACCCTCTCTCTTTAAAATTGGGAATTCAGAAATCGCCTCGAATTGGATTTATTCTTGGGCCTTTTAAAGGCCCACTAACATACTCAGACCCACAATAGACAGTTAAAACATAGAATTTCTAAAATTTATTGAAAATCACAGAAATCTCAAAAATCCCAAAAATTGGGGCGTTACAGGTTTACCCGTGTGGGGCCCATAGGCCCGTGAGGTCCATACGGCCCATTTCGGCCCAACATGGTTCAAATCAGGCTTGGCCTATGAAATCGCTCATGGATAGCCTCAACGATCTTACACCCATGTCTAGGCATTCAGTTTACCATATGAGCGATCACACACTTGTCTAGCATTTTCGGTCACTTACTTCGGCTTTTGCCCATTTACGAGTAGGGGTAATGTTTTACACACCTTGCTTTTATTTGCTGAGAGAAGAAATTGCTCGCACCATTGAACCCTACATTTAACAATAATACTTAATTACTCACTTAATAGAATGCCCAATCGGATGCACACAACTAACCCAATCCGTGAATCTACACAATAACATACCTTTGAACAAGCCACGAGAGGGGATCCGTCCACCCTTACGCTAACAAATGATCTTTTCGTTCTCCCTCGACAAGCTCTTGAGCACCAACTAAGCATAGGTAAACACTTAATAAGTCAGCACCAAAATAATACTATTATACTACTCTGAAATCATCCAATTGTTAACCCCCTTACCTTAATGGGACAACTGAAATCTTCTTCACCATATCAGTCAAGAGAGAATGATCACACAAGCCCTCAGTTACAACCTGTAACTCAACCAACCTCTAATTAACGCCTAATCGAAAGCATAGTTTGAACCAAACCAAGAGTTAGTCTTTCGAAAACCTCATGCCGGACACTTCTAACTACCCCTAAATCTACAGAGAGCAATGGAAAGAAGATCGGCATAGTGAGGGTAAAAGAAAGGGGTAGAATTTGGTCACAAACAACCAACTGAGAGAGCAAGAAAGAAAGGGGAAACCGGTCAAGAAGTAATCGATTGAGAGAGACAGAGAAGGAGAAAATCAGTCTAAACACAAGATGCCAAAGAGGAGGGTTGATAATCTCAAAATAATTGAGAGAGGGGAAGGAGAGAAATCGGCTAAAGAGAGGGGGAAAAGAAGAGCAAAATGATGAATGACGAATTTGAAGAGAAGTGAAAATCAAAATCAGAGAAAATGAATGATACTCTTAAACCTCCCTAGCACTATTCGACCTCTAGAGGAAAAGAGGAAAGCCAAAATGATCATAGCAACCGAAAATAGAGTGGTTAAACTCACCAAAACTGAAAGTCTTAAGTGCCACAATTCAAAACCGACACACTACTCCCTCTCACCTTAACCTCCCATAATTCTCTCCTAAAATCCCTCCTCAAATATCTCCTCAATCACCAATTCAAACTCCACTTAACTCAGCAGAGTTTTAGTCAACCTCAATTACTCACACTGCAAGAGTAGCAAAATAAAACACTCCACTACCTTCACCAAGATTCGAACCTCAACCCTCTGGCATAGGTAATGTAATAGCCCAAAATTGGGTCTAGTTGGAACAGAGGTTTCGGGACCACAAAATCTGAGATATAAATAATTATTTTATGATTATTTTGAGGTCTATGATATGATTGCATGATTGTGTGAAAATTTCGTGAAGAAATTCTATACATAAAGTGCTCAATTTGAAGTTAGGGACTAAATTGAATAAGTTGCAAAATTGCATTCTAGAAGTTTCTAGTATGAAATTGCTTTGAAATATTAATTAGGAGGTCTTAAATAGAAATTTGACCAATTTCTAAGTGATGGACAAAATTTGGACGTGGATGGAATTTTTTAAAGTTTAGTAAGGAAGGGCATTTTGGTCATTTGGTAATTAAAAGAAATAAAAAGGGAAAATAAAGCCAAAATTGACTCATCATTTTCATGGAGGCCGAAATTAGCATGGGGGAAGCCATGGCTAGGGTTTTCAAGCTTTCCAAGCTCAATAGTAAGTTCGTTCTAACCTCGTTTTTCAAGTTCTTTACGTTTTTGGAATCCCGATAATTTGATTAAGCTTATTCTAGCAATAATTTAAGCTAGGGTTCATATTTGGAAAAATACCCATAGGTGAAATGTGTTTATTTTTCTGTTTTATGATAGAATATGAGGTTTTAAATTATGTTAGACAACTTGTGCTACTCGGTTTTGAGTGAAAACGAGTAAAAGGGCTTAATCGGTAAAAATACCTAATAGTCATAAGTATATGTTAGAGTGAGAATTTGATGTTACCATAGAAGGGAAAAGTGATCCACATGTCATAAAACATAAGATAAGGGATGAATTTAATTCCCGAGCCTAGGGGCAAAAGTGTAAATATGCAAAAGTTTAGGGGTAAAATTGTAATTTTTCCAAAGTTTGAGTTAAGGACTATTTTGAATAGTACATTAATTAAATAAGTAAAATATGATGCTTTAGATCCCGAAAAACAAGATTTGAACCAAGAATGAGAGAAAAATCAAAAATTGGGAAAGTTAGTAAAATGGCCGTTTTAGTATCGAGGTAAGTTCATATGTATAATAAGGATTAATTTATGCATGTTTCAATGTAAAATTGATATATTTATTATAATTTCCGAGGTGTTGAAAGTATGTAAGTTGGTATGATAATAACACAGCAATAATGTTGTAATTTATATTTGAAAGTTAAATTTAGTGAATTAATTGAATTATGTTAAATTAAATGATTATGGTGCCAAGTTTATGAATTGATTTAAAAATATGTCTATGGTACATGAAGTGCATTGAATTATCATACATAAATGTGATTTCTATGATTATGGATATTATGGGAAATTGTAAGTTCATATGATTTTTAATAAGGCAATGTGTAATTTAATGTTATTGCCTTGATATTAGATGAGATGTAAGTTTATATGTAAGTAATACATCAATATTACTTGTATTATGATATTTTATAATAATATTGGAAATATGATTGTGGATAATTACTTGATTGGTGAAATTGTTGGAAAAGAGAGAGAAATCCCGGTTGAACCTTCGGAAAGATTGGATGATACAGATAGTATGTAGCTAGGTCACATGTATGGTGCTGAGTGCACATCATGTGTACAAGAGAGCTACAAGACATTATGATGTAGCTAGGTTGCATGGGTGATATTATGTGTACACCGTGTAGAAAAGAGAGCTACGGGATATATGTAGCTAGGTCGCATGCGTGATTCCAGGTGAAGGACACCATGTAGACAAGAGAGCTACGAGATAAATTGGCTAGGTCACATGGATGGTACTAAGTGTTCACCATGTGTACAAGAGAGCCGAACTATATGATGGGTGGAGCTATGTACTGAAACCACCAAGTATCGAGGATTGATCCGAAGTGTTCAACGAAAGACTCTCTATGTATTGCTTTGTGAGTTTTGTGATGAATAAGTGCAGGAACTTGGTTATGTGAATGATGTGTTCATTAAGTGACCAGGATGTGGTAAGGTTATAAACAAGTAAGTTATACATGAGGATAATTTTATGGTGACCTTGTGATCATGGGCCTATACTTGTGATGTATGAAATGTGGTGAAAATGATTTGTGATATGTATGTTAAAATGAGGTTAATACAAAGAAAGTGTGAAAGAGTGAATTAGCAATAAAACTGTTTTGGATAGTAGCAGTGATGTGATTTTGAAAAATCACAAAAAATAGTAGAAATTGAATCATAGGCTTAATGAGAGATCAAATTAAATCTTAATGAGTCTATTTTCATATAAAAGAAACATAGAAAGAAAAGGAGTTCTATATTTGTATATATTTATGTTTTTGTGAGACTGGTTCAGAATGATTACGTGATCCCCTGTTCTGACTTTGGAAAATCACAAAAATTTGAATAAAAATAATTAGAGGATTAAACTTATATTTTTAAAATCCCTAATGAGTCTATTTTCAAGATAAATCAACAAGAACATTATTCGAGTTATGTACTGTGAGATAATTAATTTTTAGTGAAGAGATGTCAGAACTGTCAGAAAGTGAAACAGAGGAAATTTTAATGAATAAACTGTACTAATTGGCTGAATCAAAAATTATGAAAATTTTATGGTGGAAATATATGTGAGTCTAGTTTTAGGGGAAATTTATGGATTTTAATTTGGAGTTCTGTAGCTCGAATTATAAATAAGTAAGTGACTATGACTCGTGTGGACAATTTGATGTGAGCATTTATTAGTAAATTGTGAAATCGTACTTACAAGAATGCTATATACATTAAGTATGTGGAATGGAGAGGGGGAGGAGGAAAATAAATATATGTGGAATACATGGAAACTATGGTATATGAAATATTGATATAATGAAATAAATGATATGTGTTTATAAGAAAACAGAAAGAGAATGATATGTATCATGACATGTATATATATATATATGACTAGTCTCAATATAATGCTTGTTGGGTGTGGAGTTGAATTGAAATGTTTCAGGCAAACATGTTATTTTGAGCATCTAAATTGTGGTATGTTTCAGGCAAACATGTTATTTCAGGCAAACTAGTTTTAAATAGGAATGCTTGGTGATTAAGGTGAAGATATTTGGTAAGATGATAATCTTGGTATAAATGTATAAGTGGTACTATAATAAACAAGGTAAAATGAGTTGAGAGACACATGTATTATGACATACAAATGCTATGTTTGTGGTTTAATTGAGAACATTTGATCATTAAATGAATACCATGTTATATGCTTTTGATTTTGTATAAGTGTGTAAGAGATTAAGGTTGACCAAAGCTTGGAAAATAGCCTAGGTATATTCCACAAAGGCAGAGACACGACCATGTGTCTCAACCGTGTATGGAACACGACTTTGGGACACGGGCGTGTGGAGCCTTAAAGCATGAAATTTCCAGGATTTTCGTAAGTTCTCGGTTTGGTTCTGAACCCTTTCTAAAGTATGTTTTGGGCTTCGTAGACTCAAATAAGGGACTATGTGTAAGTGAATGAACATTTTGAAATATGAATGAAATTTTATGGCCCGTATTTTAGTTTAATGTTTGTATGTTTGTCCGGTAATGCCTCGTACCTTATCCCGGCCTCGGGTACGGGTAAGGGGTGTTACAGGTAACATGCCACTTACTCCCTAGTCCAGTAGGCTCTTTATGTCATGCTTCACCCATTTTTATTTAAAAGCCTACTGACTAGAAACAGGGTTTACTCCTTAAAAACAAAATTTTTACGCACGCCTAAGCTTGAACCCAAGACTTCTCAAACACTTCCCAAAACACATAACCACTGAGGTAGACATATAATTGTGTCACTTTCTTGCACAATTAAACATTTATGTGAAGCCTTCTAACTGTTCCCATGCTCAAGACCTAATACTTCTAGGCCCAAAATTTGGGGCGTTACAATTCACCCCTCCTTAAAGAAATTTCGTCCCAGAAATTTCCAACTATCAGATCAATCGCATAACACAGACTACACCACTACGTTCTCACTGTGCACTTTAGTTCCAAAACACTACCACATTTATCTTGAGTGTTTTCAGTATAGTCTATAGACAGACTGGGACAGTACATCAATCCAATGCTCGACCACATTAAGGGTGACACCAGTGACACCTCCTCAAGAGCTCAACTCCATTGGACTGGAGTCGTTCCATAACTGACCCTCAGCCCCTAAATCCATTATTTGGCCCAATGACCCTCTCCAAAATTCGCAACATAGCTTGTAACAGCACGTCGTCCCCAGCCACATGATCAAGAGACCCAGTACCTCTTGTGCTCATTATCGAATTGTGTTTTATCTTTAATTAACAGTTTTATGCAGATCAGTTTACAGTTTCAATTGTTTATTAACAGATATTTTATGGAGACAGTATCACAAGTATAGGGTTTTATTTTTGCACAACGCCGTGTCTATCGGTGTCTACCGGTTTCTCTATAGTTTTAGTATACACTACTAAAGAGTTTGCTGTACAGTATACTACCTACAATAGTCTTGGTAATCCTACCTATGGCAGTTTAATTCAAAATCAAAATATAGTTTTCAGAGAGAACTTACAGGATCGGCGCGAAGACTCGGTGCACCCACATTCAGTAAAAACATTTCAAAATACCTCCAAATCATTTAGAACAGTACTTTTTGAAAATTCCAAGTTTTAGAAGCAACCCAAAACCACAGTCAAGTTTTGAAACTTGGCTCTGATACCATTAAATGTAACACCCCAAATTCAGCCTAGAAGTTATGGTCGAATCTGGCGGTATCACATGAAAATATTTTTCGTAGAATAAAATTTCATTGAAAAACCCCATTCTGTATTAAACCTCTTTGTAATCTTAGCTAGTATTTAGGTTGCCTTGTTTAGTGTTAAAACCCAAGTTGTTTAGCAAAATGTTTAATCAAATTAAATCGTAGTTACCTTTTTAAAACGTTGTTTGTTGCGGAAGCTTTTTGAAATATGTTGCATACTTGTGGTGTTTTGAAAAGCTTTTATCCTTTTGAAAACCCGTGTCCTACTACTAATAGATATGAATCATAATAAAAAAATCCCAAATTAAAGAGGCCTTATTACATAACCAAATACTGAAATTAAATTATAAAATTAAATTTAATAAAAAGTCCAAGCAGTTGTATGGCCACCTTTAAGTCCCTCGCAGCACTGACCTGCCTAAGCTTGGGGATTACCTGTGTAGTTTAAACAGATGGGTGAGTTTATGAAAACTCAGTGTGTAATCCCGTATAAGCAAACAATTAGAAAACAAGCACAGTCTAGGCCTAAGCCCTTTTTGGCAACAGTGACAATATCAGTTTGGGCTTTAGCCCATCTCAGTACAGAAACAATCATGCGTTCGAGCCTTGGCCCATTGCAGTAACAGTTAACAGTGCAGTAACAGTAAACAGCATGCAAGTCCTACCCATCCAGCCCCTACACTCCATCTTCACCCAACCCTACACTCCATGTGGGGATAAAATCAACCCACCCATCCCTACACTCTAAGTAGAACTGGTTACGACACTAAACAGTATTTGCAGCAGAGCTGCCAGTATAATAGGCTTAAAGCTATCAGTGATTTGCAACAGAGCTGCCAGTTCAATATACTTCCTCCAATCATATAAAAACCAACCTCCATGCAATGCATCATGCCACATGTCTTCTCATATCATAATATTATACATGTACTCAACATAGTTACAATAGCATGCTAAAATATAATCATATATCACATAGGGGCAAAATAGTTATTTTACCACATAAGGGCAAAACAGTCGTTTTACTACATAAGGGCAAAATAGTCATTTTATCAATTAGGGGTCCAGGCACACTTACCAACCCAACAGTAAGTCCACAGTCGTCTCGGGAAAATCGTGCAACCTTAACAGTCAAACTGTGAAAGTGGGCCCAAGGCCAAAAATGCGTGCCCATCTAGGCCCACACGCCGGTGTGGCCCACATAGCCCAAAAATGGCCTTATCCATGTGAACTACATAGCTTGGCTCAATATTCTCAACACTTTCTTGTGGTTTGCCCGTGTGGGACCCATAGGCCCGTGGGGTCTACACGGCCTATTTCGGCCCAACATGGCTCAAATCAGACTCGGCCTATGAAATCGCTCATGGCTAGCCTCAACGATCTTACACCCATGTCTAGGAGTTCAGTTTACCATACGAGTGAGTGCACACTTTTTAGCGTCATCGGTCACTTATTTCGACTTTTGCCGATTTACGAGCAGGTGTAGTGTTTTACACACCTTGCTTTTATTTGCTGAGAGAAGAAACTGTTCACACCTTTGAACCCTACATATAACAATAATACTTAATTACTCACTTAATAGAATGCCCAATCGGATGCACACAACTAACCCAACCCGTGAATCTACACAATAACGTACCTTTGAACAAGCCACGAAAGGGGATCTTTTCCTTCTCCTTCGACAAGCTCTTGAGCACCAACTAAGCATAGGTAAACAGCTCTTGAGCACCAACTAAGCATAGGTAAACAGCTCTTGAGCACCAACTAAGCATAGGTAAACACTTAATAAGTCAGCACCAAAATAATACTATTATACTACTCTGAAATCATCCAATCGTTAACTCTCTTACCTTAATGGGACAACCGAAATCTTCTTCACCTTATCAGTCGAGAGAGGACGATCACACAAGCCCTCGGTTACAACCTATAAATCAACCAACCTCCTATTAACGCCTAATCGAAAGCATAGTTTGAACCAAACCAAGAGTTAGTCTTACCGAAACCTCGCCCTGACACTTCTAACTACCCCTAAAATCGACACAGAGCAATGGAAAGAAGATCAACATGGTGAGGGTAAAAGAAAGGGGTAGAATTCGATCACAAACAACCAATTGAGAGAGCAAGAAAGGAAGGGAAATCAATCAAGAAGTAACCGATTAAGAGAGACAGAGAAGGAGAACAATCAATCTAACCACAAGATGCCAAAGAAGAGGGTTGATAATCTCAAAAGAATTGATAGAGGGGAAGGAGAGAATTCGGCTAAAGAAAGGGGGAAAAGAAGAGAAAAATGACGAATGACGAATTTGAAGAGAAGTGAAAATCGAAATCAGAAAAAACGAATGATACTCCCAAACCTCTCTAGAACTATTCAGCCTCTAGAGGAAAAGAAGGAAGTCATAATGATCATAGCAACCGAAAATAGAGTGGCTAAACTCACCAAAATTGAAAGTCTTGAATACCACAATTCAAAACCGACACACTACTTCCTCTCACCTTAACCTCCCATAATTCTCTCCTAAAATCCCTCCTCAAATATCTCCTCAATCACCAATTCAAACTCCACTTAACTCAGCAGAGTTTCGGTCAACCTCAATTGCTCACACGACAAGAGCAGCAAAATAAAACACTCCACTACCTTAACCAAGATTCGAACCTCAGCCCTCTGGCATAGGTAACATGCCACTTACCCCCTAGTCCAGTAGGCTCTTTATGTCATGCTTCACCCATTTTTTATTTGAAAGCCTACTAACTAGAGATAGGGTTTACTCCTTAAAAACAAAATTTTTGCACATGCCCAGGCTTGAACCCAAGACTTCCCTGACACTTCCCAAAACACATAACCACTAAGGCAGACATACAATTGTGTCACTTTCTTGCACAATTAAACATTTATGTGTAGCCTCCTAACTGTTCCCATGCTCAAGATGTAATCCTTCTAGGCCTAAAATTTGAGGCGTTACATTCCTTCTTCACTCACTATAAACCCTTTTTCATTGTGTCGACACCCAAGAAGTAATTTTTATTCCCTTTCTCTTCCTCATGTTCGTACCTTTACACCTTTAAACCATCTTCACTCAAAAAATAAGAAAAATATGGCAAGAATGAGAGGATCAGTTAAGAAAGTGACCAATCCTATTGAAGAACATGTGTCCTCTGCTACCGCAGTTCGTGATCATAATCCCCAAGGCCAGTGCAGAAAAAGGAGCCAGTAATCTTTTTGAATAAAATGACAAAGGAACGATTTCAAGACAACATTTTGAAGCAAAACTTCCACCCCGAACAGGGCATTTCCCTTTTGTAATAATAAGGCTTGGGTAAGCAAGTCTACATAACCATCTTGAAGTTGAAGTGCAAAACTTTTTGCACCCATTCTGGAAGCTATTCTCCTTCACTGGTATGTAAATTTTATGCTAACCTTTATGATCATGATTTAGAGTTCATTTTTGTTCGAGAAGGCTTAATACCATGGGACGTTAAAAAAATCAATGAGTTATACAACACCAACGTGGATGTAGACTAACACTCCAATTTCATTAAGGATATCATAGATAAAAACAAGACCTATTGGTGAAAGACTTGTGTGTCGAAGGAGCATTGTGGATGGGTTCTCATCAAAAGATTATAAGATGCACCGCCCGCTTCCTGACTCTGCAAAGCAAAATCTAGTTTCATTTTGTCAACTGCAGGCTAAAGCCTTCTACTCGCAGCACCACAGTCACCCTCAATAGAATGTGTCTGTTACATTCCATCGTCAAAGGAAAAAAATATTGATGTCAGCATAATAGTCCACCAGAAAATTGTTGACTGTGTCGCAAGGAAAACTGGAATCTTAGTTTTCCCATCATTGGTGATGTTATTATGCCAGAAAAGAGGAATCGTGCCCCGTGATAGTGAGGAAGTCCTGGAAAATAAGGGCCTAATTGATGAAGCTCTATAAAAAGAAAGACTCATGGCAAAGATACGTCACAAAGATACGTCGATACTGAAGAAGGCAGACTCGTGGCAAAGATACGTCGATACTGAAGAAGGCAGAAGCAAGTAAGACAAGGAAGGGCAAAACCAAAGCCGACAGCAAAAGAACAAACTTGAATGCAGAGACATCATTATGGCGGAAAATGAAAGATGTCAAAAAAATGGTCAATTCCATCAACAATAGGCAGATCAGGTTGTCGCTACAAAAAAGGATATGGAGAAATCCCAGAATTTGTTTTATGCTTATACTAAAGCCTAGAACAGTTCTATTATAGCCACATTAAGTCAATTGATACAATCCCCACTACCTAAATTCCCAATGTTTCCAGCAATCATTCGAAATTATGAACTCTCATCTATGGATGACAACTTAAAAGACCGAGATAAATCAGTGGCATCCCTTCCTATTGTGCAGGTCTCTAATAATGACAAAAAAAGAGGAATCCAGAGACAGTGAAGAATGCTTACGAAAGATTGATAGCTTGTTTGAGGATGGTATTTTTGATGATCAAGAGGACACTATTGTTGAGAAGGAAGTTGCTACTGCAAAAGAGGAAGTTGTTGCTGAAGAAGAAGAAGTTATTGAAGATGAAAAAGAAAAAGAAGAGGAAGATTTTATTGTGAACATTGTCACCGTACCTGAGTCTGTGAGTGCAAATATTGATAATTTGGAGCGAGATGGAGAGAGACCAGTGGAAGTTGCTGAGGTAACCAGTGAGGAGCAATGCAATTAATTGGCAATAGTGGTCTACACTGGACCACTCTAGGTGGCCTTTCCTACATAGGAAGCAACTGATGATGCCCAGGCAGTCCAAAAATTGAGGAGAAGTTTGAGGACCGTGCGAAGCCTAAAGAAAAGAAGAGAAAGTTCTCCAAGGATAAAAAATGAAAGAAGGAAGAGAAGAAAATGAGGAGAAAGAAACATCGTGCAGCCACATCGATGGCTGATGATAACTGAGTTAGTTTATTTTAAGCTTTAGCTATAGTATTCGTGCATTACATGTAGCTGTAAGTTTCATTTTGATAAGTACACATTGTCATTGCATTTTTATTGTCATTACATTTCCATGTTAATGCATTGAGGACAATGCAAACTTTAAGTTTGGGGGAATGCAGATGGGGCTTGGAAATGCACCCACATTTCAATTTTTTTTCTTTTTTGGTAATGAAGCATGCAAGATTTAATTATAGTTAATGAAAATTGTTCAAAACTTTTTGTTACATTTTATGTTTAATTCTTGAATCATGTGAATTATCAATGAATGAGTTGGATAAATTTGATAGAATGTTGTAGCTTCAATTCTTTGATGAATGGATTTGGTTGCATTAGTAATGGATGATGGCTATCATTCCTTAAATCTTAAATGAATCTACTTTTTACAGCTGCTTATATATATATAGTTATAAATTAGAGACACTCCAAAGTGGGTGTAGTATGGAATGTTAAAGAGGAAACACTCCAATACAGGCTTTAGAAAAATCAATCTGGCCAAAGGCTATAGTTGCATGAGTGTGTGTCGGTGCAATTAGTACTCCCTAGGGGTTTGTTGCACTCCATCGTTACTTCTCAGAAACAAGGGTATAGTAATGCAATGATATCCCTTATTCTGAAAAATATATATAATATATAAATACTTAGTATTGTACAATAAATTTTGTATTAGTAGATAGAACTTAAAGTTTGAAGCATGATGCTAGCATTCATGAAGTTGCAACCTTATTCATTCATGCTTATGTATTGTTGATACAATATTCTTTCATCTGAATGTGATTCATTCATTGGGAATTTAGAGGGTTTAAGTTGCTAGAATGATCATTTGCCTTAGTAAAATTTTTGTAGCCTTGCTAGTTTTTATTTTACTTGAGGACAAGTAAAAACGCAAGTTTGGGGGTGTGATAGCACTAGAAAGAACATAGGTTTTCCTCCTTACTTATTGATTAAATTACTCCCATTTAGTTATCCTTAGCATATATTTTAGCATTTTTAGTTTAGTAAATTGCATTTTATACCTTAGTGAATCCTAGCCTATTTTATCCTTTATTTTTCTATCTTTTTGCATTAATGTCGCTGCATGACTTAATTCCAGATTGCATCTAGAATTGTCACCGCACCTGACAGTTGTTTGGATAAGAACTAAAAATGTGTGAGTTATCTAGTCTGGTATAACCAAGCTGTATGTACAAGGACAAAATAATTCTGAGGAAAGAACCTGTACTGTTGGAAGAGGACATAAAGGGTTGGCGTGAGAAGAAAAAAATAAAGGACTAGAGCTTTTTCTTGACCATCATCTTCTTCATCCTACCTTGAAGCTTGCGGCTATGGTAGCTTAAGCCTCTCACAGGTGAGACAACATGAAAATTGATGCAGATTAGCTTCTGACGAGGAGACCTAAGTACGAGACAAGAAGGAATAGAGAGATTCAGTCGTGTTGTCTAGGAATAGTATTCTCCACTCAGTTCTTTCTTATTTCTTTCTAAATACTGCTGATTACTCTCTGTTTTCTATTTGTATGGAACTACACATGAATTCTTGGTTAAATGTTACCTTTTCAATCTTGATTTTAGTTTTTAATCTTAGGGCTTGAATGTTTCTTAACAAAGGAAGTGCTATGGCAGTCACTGACACTGGAAAGTGCAGTGATAGTTCGAGCCAACAAGCATTACAACTAAAGTTGAGTGAGGATTAGAGGAATTTAGTCCACTTGTTCTTAATAGTGCCATATTGCCATCATCAAAAGGTAGGGTTGATGTGCATGTTTAAGTCTCAAATTAAATAGAGGAGTGACACTTGGTAAGATATTCATTGAAATTTATTGCCTCGAGAATCACCTATCCTTTTATAACTTGTGAGCACTTAGTATTCTACTGAAGATTCATGTTGGGGATCCCAACTTATCATTATCATATTTTATTTTATTGTTTTCAAGTTTTTGCTCTGAAAACTATCCTCACAATTTATCTCATTTCTATCTAGTTATTGCACCAAAATTAATAGACAAAAGACAATCATCCCTATGGGATCGATATCCGACAAACTCACATCTGTCTACTATACTTGCATCAACAGTGTACGCTTGCATATTATTGCTGTGATGTTAAATAGCCGATCACATACCCAAACCAATAGTCTCAACAAGAATTTCTAACTTACATGTTAGTTCACTCAAGATATACAAATGTGTCAGTCTAGAATCAACTAAAGAAAACAACGGAGTGGACTGCAAAGTAAAAGTACCTGCGATAACATCAGTCGAATCCTGATCCTTCGGCTACCTAACAACATAAACTCAAGCTAGACCTCTAGACTCAACCTGCGTAGCAACAGTGTGAGCAACAATCCACTGCCCAACCGGTCTCCCATTACCTCTATCGCGACCATGCCCTCTAACAAGCACATTAACAGGTGTTGAACTCTGAGTCTGGGAAACCTTAACCCTAAGTGGAAAATTCCTCAGAAAATGTTTATTTGACCCACATTTAAAACATTAACTAGTCAACTTACAGCACTCTCTGAAATGCCTAAGCTTATAGTGCACACAAAGTGGCCATCAAGAACTACCCGCTGAACCACTAGCACTAACCACAGTACTACTATACTGCTTAGGCTGACTCAATTGAGTCCCATATCTCGCACCTCTACTAGAGAGATGACTACTACACCCTCTCTTAGATGATCAACCCAGTGCACTCTCAGAAGCTCTCTTGCCAGAATTAGTAACCACAGAACAAGGCAGCTCAGCTAAGGTCTCCTCAACAGCCTTAGCTCTCTCAACTAATTCATCAAACATCTCTATAGGCTGAGCTACCAAATAAACCTAAATCTCGTGGTTTAGCCCAAAATGGAACCTCTTACAATGGTCCCTCTCATAAAGAATCATCTCAGGTGCTTACTGACTAAGTCGCACAAACTCATCCTCATAGTCAGCCATAGATAAATCACCCTGAATCAAGTCCAAAAATTCACGCTTACGAGCCTCCATATATTGCTCACCCATATACTTGCTCTTAAAAGCCTCGAGAAAGTGATCCAAGTCAATCTATCAATAACAATACCTTTCCTAACTATATTCCATCAACGATGAGCCTCATCATCGAGTAAGGACACAGCACAACCCAACCTTTCCTCGTAAGAACATGATATCTGCTCAAGGATCCTTTCAACTCCCTCTAACCAATACTCAGCTATGGTTGTAACTGCCCATTTTTCAGTGAAATCAAAACAATGGTTTCGGGACCATAAATCTGATCCAAAAATAGAGTTTATTTTTATTTTATTATGTGGTTTGTATTATGATAGACATGTCGTAGGAAAATTTTGATATGAAAATTTTATCAATTAAGTGTTTAATTACGAGAAGCACTAAATTGCATAAAATGCGAAAGTTGAATTCTAGTAGCTATAAGGATTAAATAGCTATAGAATTCAAAACTAGAGGTCTTTATATGGTAATTAGACCATTAAAGAAAAGTATGTAGATTTTTTTTTGGTGACTCATCCATGGAAAAATTAGAAATGAGTAGGACTAAATTGGAAATCACAAAAATTAAAAGATGATAATTAATTAAAAAGAAATTATCATCTTGTTTTCATATCTTCTTCCCCAAAATTTCTATGGAAGCCCTAGGAGAGAGGAAGAAAATTTTCCAATCTTAAAAATGTATGAAATCAAGTCTCGTTTTTAGTAATTTTTATATTTTTGGAATGGGGATAGTCTAATCTATCTATTTGGGGAATTAATTTGAAAAGTTATCAAGGTATGAAATTTGGGTCGTGGATGAATATGCTGAAAATTAGAAATTTATGGTAGAAAATGAAAGGTTGTTGATAGATAAACAACTTTTACAAAGTGATTTTTGATGAAAACATGATCTAAGAACTAAAATGTAAAGTTATGAAATTTGATGAAATATTCTGAATTTTTATGAATACATGTGTTGTAAATTTTGTAATGGGATTTTGATTAGGCTTGGAGTAAATTGCACAAATTTCATTTTCCGAACGTAGGAACGAAATTGGAATTTATGGAAAAGATAGGGGTAAAATGGTAATTTTGCCTAGAACGTAAATTGAGTCCAAATGAGTATGAAATATGAGAAATTGATGATTAAAGCTATTTATATAGATATGGACAACACAAATTTGATATTAGATCGAGGAAAAGAAAATGTTTTGGATTTGTAGATTACTTACGCGAACAAGTGTCGAGGTAAGTTCGTGTAACTTAATCAAGCATGTAAATATGTTAACTTGAGTGTTATGATTGTATGCAATATGAATGATATTTATGTGAATGTTATAAATGTGTGAAATGATTACATGTTCGAAAATGTTGGAAAAAGGGTAAAGTCTCATTTGCATATTGAATTTCAATGGATAAATGTGCTTTCTCGAAATGAATGAGGTCCTGCATTTGCTGTTGTAACACCCCGAACCCGAGACCGACACCGGGGTCGAACACGAGGTGTTAACAGACTATAGCCCCTTATAAAGATATTTTCCAGACACTGCATAATCTGCGTACTTGTCGCTTTAAAAATCATATCTTGAGTTTCACAACTCGAAAATCAGTTTCGTGATTTTTCCCAGAAACTAGACTCATGTGCCCATCTATGTATTTTTTTCTAGAATTTTTGGTCGGGCCAATTAGTACAGTTTATTAGTCAAAGTCTCCCATATTGCAGGGGTCGACTACACTGACCTTTGCCCATTACAACTTGGATATCTCCCTGCACGGGGCTTCAATACTGATGCCGTTTGTTTCTATAAAAACTAGACTCAGAGAGGAATCTGTACATATATGGTACGACCCCTAATTATCTCTGGTTAATTTATAATGAATTTCCAAAGTCGGAGCAGGGAATCCAGAAACCGTTCTGGCCCTGTCCCACAAAAATCTGATTATCTCTTAATATACTGCCCATATGATATTTTTGTTACTTCCTCATGAAAACAGACTCATCGAGCTTCGATTACATAATTTATTCATCAATTAATTCCACTCCTACTATTTTTAGTGATTTTTCAATCTCATGACACTGCTGCTGCCAGCATCTGTTACGAAAGTAACTAGGTCCATTTCATGCCTACCCTTGATCCAACTCAATCGAACATTCGTGCCATTTTCGCATGGCTTAAAGTTTACATGCCAAAGTTCAAACACAACGTAATAGCTTATACATGCCAAAATGTTCTTCTAAGCCAACTAAGAAGAAAGTACCAAAACTTGCTATCCGGTGTGATGACTTCGATGACGGCCTGACCCCGCAAAAATAGATGAGTCCAAGCAACCTATAATGGGTGACAAGGAAACACCGAGTGAGTTTACAACTCAGTAAGTCATAAGCAATGCACTACCATCCATCAATAACATTATCACAAGAGGAAACAAAATGGAACGAGACAATTTACTCCATCCATACCGAACCATACCATAGTTCCTCCAACCTATCGATTCAGTTTCATATCAATTCATGCATTCACATTCCATATACTCATCAATAGGACATTGAGGCATTTTCATAAATCAATTTATTTTCGTTACAATCAAACGACTAAACGGCCTTTCACCCATCCTACGATAAATTTTATGTACGTGACTTCAAGTATATTTGTCACATAGGTTCAAACTTACCGAGCTCAACACCAAGTATAAGCATAGCACCTATTAGCCATGTACTCAAGACACTTACCCGATCCGCTGTCCGCGATCGACTCAATAGTGTCGCACACGTAGTGTCCATAATGATTCACGAATGTATATTGAGTCCGCACACTCAGTGCTATATAATCAACTCGCACACTTAGTGCTACGTAATCAAATCGCACACTTAGTGCTACATAGTCAAACTCGCACACTTAGTGCCGCATGGTCAATTCGCACACTTAGTGCATCATATTCATTTCGCACACTTAGTGCAACATAGTCAAATCGCACACTTAGTGCTGTACAATTTAATCCCGCGCACTTAGCGCCGATCTCATGGTCATAAATGGTTATACCCGCACGTTTAGTGCCGAGATCAACAACTCAGTACATCTTACCTCTTTTCTTTTCATTCAACAATTTCATCATCACATACGTACATGCATATATATATGTATATTTATTCATTCCATTCAGCATCAATACATAAACATTATGACCATTTGAAATAATACCAACTACATGCTTAATGACTTACCTCGTGTTGGGTACGACGGTTCCAACTCGGCTACTCGATGACCTTTTCTTTGCCTTTGCTCGATTCACCTCCTTTAACTCCTTGAGCTTAATCAATAATTTAACTAGTTTAACCATCTTGTTAAACATTCATAATTCAATTACACATGCATATGTATGTTTGTATATTCGGCAACCATCCACACTAATTACCCATTTAGTCGATTACACACATAATTAAAGGTAACATCACGAATGGCATACTTATGTATATATATATGTATATATATATACTTCGGAATGGGCATCACAATTAGATTTAACACCACCTTCATACTCAATTAGATGGCCGAATGCATGTGTATATGCACAATGTCAACTATAACATCATGTAGATCCACATATACTACATTTCTTATGTTCCACATCTTAATGCCCATTATACATAATCAAATTTAACATCATCTATATATTTACTCATATGGCCGAATATACATACCCCCATATAATATCATTTTCATTCCATTTAACACTTAATTCATCATAAATTTCCCCCTTTGCTCTCTTTTTTTTTCTTCATGGCCGAATGCTCCTTCTACTCCTTTTACCTTCACAAAGCATGAATTTCATCATCCAACTTACAAGCTTACAATCTCATGAAGTTTAACCTCATGGTACCTATCAAACTCTCACTCATTAGCTTCTATCATAAACCTCCAACAACACCCAATAAACATATACTTTGGGGGTCTATGGTAGAACCAAGAAAGGAACTCATAGATATCAAGATGTGAGCAACTACCATTATTCATCTAAGTTTAACATGAAACACAATCATCACCCTTATTAATCTTTTATAGCCGAAAACCATACTCACCCCCAAAATCGAAATTTCAACATGGTTTACAAAATTCACTTGATAACTCACTCAATATCAACTAAAATTTCAAAAGCTAGTACAAACTTCCTTACCTTAATAGTGACCTAAGATGACCGATTGCTTCACTCCCTTCTTCTTCCTTTCAATTCGGCCAAGAAGAACCAAGGAACACAACTTGTTTTTCTTTCTTCCTTAGAACATTCGGCCAAGGGGAAATGAAGAAAGATGGACACTTTTTTTTTCTTTGTTTTCTTTCTTACTTTCACGGCAATGGGGAGGGGAAGAAACAATTACACACATCCTTTCCTTTTTCCATTTCTTTATTCCCCATACTTCTTATTATATTTTATCCTACATACCTCACTAGGCCAACATGTTCCCAACATGTTTCCACCCATAGCATGGCCGGCCACTACATATTAGGGAGGGGGAATTTGACATGCAAGTCCCCTTTTTCTTCCACATGCACTAATAGGTCCTCATGCATTGACCTATCACATTTTAAAATTTTCTCATATAAGTCCTATTGACTAAATTCACATGCAATCGACTAAATCGAAGCTTGAAATTTTCACACATTCATGATTACATATTCTAGACAATAAACATCACATTCAAACCTTTCGGTGACTCGGTTTAGCGGTCCCGAAACCACTTCCCGACTAGGGTTAATTTTGGGCTGTCACAGCTGTTGACAGGAATTAGCTTGGATGAGTAATCCTATTGACCTCATTATACGAAGGATTTTGTAACAGCCCGGTTTTAGTTAAATCAGAATAATGGTTTCAGAACCACAAATTCGATGTCAAAAAATTATTTTAATATTATTTTTGGTATTTACAGCATGTTATTTGATATATGTGAAAATTTCGTGAGCAAATTTTATCGTTTAATTGCTCAATTGGAGAACAATGACTAAATCGTGAAAAATGCAAAAGTGTTGTTCTATTAGCTAAAGGTGTCTAATAGCTATGAAACCTTAAAGTTAAGGTCCTTAAGTGGTAAATATTGCATTAGTTGGTTAGTGGATGTTAATGGTTTGGCATTGAATTGTTTTTCGAAAAGCAAAATTTCGTTGGAAATCCGTTCTATATTAAAACCTCTTTGTGAGCTTAACAAAAATTTAGGATATCTTGTTCAATGTTAATACTCAAGTCGTTTTCGCAACATGTTAATCATATATTAGTTTGTTATTACAGTTTAAAACAATATTTGTTATGGAAGCTTTCAAAATATGTTGTGTAACGTGGTGTTTTGGAAAAGAATTTATTTTTTGGAAAATCCGCGGCCTACTACTAACAGATATTAGTTAAAGTAAATAAATCCCAAATTAAAATAAAAACATAAAGAAGCCTTACTACAAAACAAATACCAAATTAAATTACTTATACATTAAAAGTTAAAAATGGTAGCAATTGTGGTTGTGTGGCCACCTTCGAGTCCCTCCAGCACTGATCTGCCTAAGGGTTACCTGCGCAGAAAAGCAAAAGGGTGAGTTTATGAAAACTCAATGTGTAATCCCTTAAAAACAGTCAGTCATACAGTAGGCATTTACAATATGGGCCTAAGCCCATTTCAGTAACAATTTAATTTTAGTTAGGGCCTTAGCCCATTACAGTATTAGAATTAGAATGGGCCATAGCCCACTTTAGTAGCGGTCATAGTACAGATATGCAATCAGAAATCCCACCCAGCCAGCCTCTACACACCACTTCGTCCAATCCTACACACCATGTGGGGAATAAAATCAACCCACCTATCCCTACACACCAAAAATAGCACCGGTTGCGGCACTAAACAAAAATTGTAGCAGAGCTACCAGAACGGTACACTTCCTCCGATCATAATAACCCATCCCCATGAAACATATCATAATATCATGTATGTATGAAACATATATTAAATGGCATGTTCAGTACATTCATACAGCTTATAAAGGCATAATAGTCATTTATCAATTTTGGGGTCGAGGTTTGCTTATCGACCTAACAGTAGGTCCACAGTCGTTTCAAGCGACACGTGCAACCTTAGCAGCCAAACAGTGAAAATAGGCCCAAGGCCCATAATGCGGGCCCATGTAGGCCCACACGCCCGTGTGGCCCACAAGCCCAAATTGGGCTTTGGCTGTGTGGACTACATAGCCTGGCGCAATATTTTCCATTCATCCGTATGGTTTACCCACTAGCGATAATAGCCATATTTGCCGGCTTTTGTTGATTTGCAATTGAGCAGTATTTACACACTTGTTCACGAAAACGTGCGAATAATCCATGAGTACTCCAACCTACACTCAATCACAAGTTTCGGTTAATCGTATCCCAAACGACCTATCCAAGACCACCACCAAAATACTTGTCCAAAGCTTGCCTCTCACTTAATTAGATCAGTCGATTGTGGCTTGCCCACTAAATCCGTTTGCAAGAGACTAATCAATAGGCCTTAGGGATTATCTACATTCTAACCAAAACTTATCAACCATCAAACAAATGAACAACTTGAACTAGACGAAAAGTCATTTATCGAAAACGCGGAGTCTAGATTAGAAGGAAAGAACAACCGGCCACACCCACACAAAAGCCGAAAGTACAGAGAATTATAGAGGCAAAGTGGAACAATTGTACCCCTAACATAAATCGGCAGTATAGGAAAGGTTAGGCACAAGATTAAAAAGATAAAAAGAAGAGAAAGAAAGAAAGAGCAATACCGAGCAGTTGTATTACCGCCTAAGTCGACAGAGAGCACAGGAGAATCGGCACAAAGGGGGAAAAATAGCAGTATTTAGTCAAGAAGAATCCACTTGAGGGAGAGGAGAAGAGAAGAATTTGAGGGAGCAGAGTGGAGAATTCGACCAAGAACAAAAAGAGCATGAGAGAAAACAATTGCTAAAATGAGTAAGAAAGAAAGGAAATCGATCAAAAAGGGTACTGCAAAGATAAGCAAAACCGAAATAGACCTAAAATGGCAAATACCCGAGTGGTCAGCAACAATATTCGATCACAAACAAAACAAAAATAAAAAGAAGCAAATTCAGAACCAAAGGAAGTAAAAAGAACCAAAACGTCCAAACTAGCAGGAAATGCCCCAAGTGACAGATGGTAGCCGAATTCTCTTGAGAAAGAGTTCAATTTCGGCACCACTACCTCTTTCCTTTGATCGACTCTTTGAAAACCTCCTCAGATCTCTCCTCCAACTAGTTTGAACTCCACTCATCCTCTTCTCTCCAAACTTTTCCTCAACCGAAAATCCCTCTAAAATCCTCCCAAATATTCGACCACACACCCCACACTCTCACCTATTCAGAATTTCGGCCAGCCACAACTCTTCTAAGGCCAAGAAGTAAAATAAAATGCTTCTTTTTCATCGCCAAGCCTCGAACCTCAAACCCTAGGGAACACTCCACACGCCACTTACCTCTAGACTAGCAGGCAATTTTATGTCATGTTTTAACCACATTTATTTAAGAAGTCTACTAACTAGAGACAGGGTTTATTCAAGTAAAAACACAATTTTGTACAAGCTAAGGCTTGAATCCAAGACTTCTCAGACATTTCCTATAACACTTAACCACTAAGGTAGACATGCATTTGTGTAATACAACATGCAAAAATAAATACTTTAGATTTTGGGGCGTTACAAATCTACCCCCTAAAAGAAAATTTCAGCCTCGAAATTTACCTAGTCAAAACTGATGAGGGTATTGTTGTTGCATTGCCTCCTCGGGTTCTCATGTGGCCTCCTCAGAACTGTGATCACGCCAAAGTACTTTAATCTTCTCAGTGAGATGACATGCGTTGGATCAAAACAAGTGGGATAGACTTTTTCCTTAACACTTTTACATCACGCTCTAGAATCTGAATTGGCTCCTTCTCAAAAGTCAGATATGATTTAACCTTAATCTTTTCAGTTAAGATGACATGCGTTGGATCAGAGCGATAACGCCTCAGCATAGAGGCGTGGAATATATCATGAATCCGGTCCAACTTTAGAGGTAACTCAAGTTGATAGGCAACCGGTCCCCCATGATTTAGTATGCGGTAAGGCCCAATGAACCTAGTGCTCAGCTTCCCTTCCGTCCAAACCTTAGTACCTTTTTCCATGGTGAGACCTTGAGAAAAATGATGTCCCCCACAGAATACTCAACCTCCTTACGCTTCAGATCTACATATGACTTCTGTCTATTTGATGCCGCATTCAGTCGATCCTAAATTAGTCTAACTATATCCTTAGTATCAGAAACCAATTTAGGGCCCAGAACACGCCGCTTGCCCAACTCAGTCCAACACGAAAGAGTACGACACCTTCGACCATATAATGCCTCGTAAGGTGCCATCTGTATGCTAGAATGGTAGCTATTGTTATACGCAAATTCTGCCAATGGCAAGTAGTCCTCCCAACTGCCTCGAAAGTCAATCAACAACTCCTTAACATGTCCTCCAGTATCTGAATCACCCTTTCTAACTGTCTATCTGTCTGAGGATGGAACGCAGTATTGAAGTCCAATCTTGTACCCAAAGCCTCGTGTAATTTCTTCTAGAACCGAGACATGAAACGGGATCTCTATTGGATATTATGCAAACTAGTACCCCATTCAGTCTCACTATCTCAGGAACATACAGTTTAGCTAGCTTCTGCAATGAGTAATCAGTATGCACGGTATGAAATGGGTAGTTTTGGTCAATCGATCCACGATGACCCATACTGAATCCTTTTTAGAAAGCATTAGGGGTAGCCCACTTACAAAGTCCATAGTCACCCTTTCCCATTTCCACAGTGGAATCTAACTGGCTAAAGCAACCCTGAAGGGAACTGATGTTCAAGCTTAACCTATTGGCAAGTCAAACATTTACCCACAAAGTTGGTAACTTCACGCCTAAGACCTAGCCACCAATGTAGCTCGCGATGATCACGGTACATTTTATTCCCACCAAGATGCATAGCATAAGGACTACTATGCGCCTCTCGCAGTATAGGTTCCTTCAAATTAGTATCCTTCGGTACACAGACTCTCCCACAGAAACAAATTACCCTTTCGCTATTCGGTCCAAAATCTAAAGTTTCCCCACTCTCTATTTGTCGAAAACGAGGACCCAATGACTAATCCTCCAACTGTTTTCCCTTAACCTGTTCAATCCACGTCAATTTAACTTGAAGCACGGCCAACAAGCTACCATCATCAAATAAGCTGAGACAAGCAAACATCGCCCTCAGATCAGTCATAGCCCTACAGCTCAGTGTATCAGCCAGCACATTGGCCTTACCAGGATAGTATTCAATCGAACAGTCATAGTCTTTAAGTAGCTTGATCCATCTATGCTGCCTAAGATTTAACTCTTTCTGAGTGAAGAAATACTTGAGGCTTTTGTGATTCGTGTAGATGATACACTTCTCACCATAAAGGTAATGCCTCCAAATTTTCAGTGTGAAAACCATTATGGCCAACTCTAAGTCATGTGTCAGATAATTCACCTCATGAGTCTTAAGCTAACGAGACACTTGTGTCACCACCTTACCCTCTTGCATTAGCACACATCCCAAACCAACATGTGATGTATCGCTATAGATAGTGAATTCTTTCCCAGACTCTGGTTGTACCAAGATAGAGGCCTCAGTCAGAACTTTCTTAAGCTTCTCAAAACTTTCTTGTTGAGGATCAGTCCAGTTAAATGGCACAGCCTTACGTAACAACTTAGTCAGAGGTGCAACAATCAATGAAAACCCCTCAACAAACCGTTTATAATACCTTGCCAAACCCAGAAAACTTCGAATCTCAAATAAGGTCTTAGGCGACTTTTAATCCATAATAGCCTCAATTTTTTGATGATCAACCCTATTCCCTTCAGTAGATACCACGTGACCCAGAAATGTTACCTCTCAATACTGGAACTCGCATTTACTGAACTTGGCATACAGTTGTTTCTCTCTCAGAATCTGCAAAACAATTCAGAGATGTGCGTCATGCTCATCTTCATTTCTCAAATACACCGAGATTTCATCTATAAAAACTACTACGAACCAATCCAAATAGGGCTGGAACACTCGGTTCATCAGAACCATAAAAGCTGCTGGTGCATTCGTTAGACCAAACGGCATCACTAGGAACTCGTATGACCATAACGAGTCCTAAACGCTGTCTTGTCAACATCAGCCTCTTTAACTCTCAGTTGATGGTACCTTGATTGAGATCAATCTTAGAGAAGATCGAAGCTCCTCGAAACTGGTCGAATAGATCATCAATCCTCGGTAGAAGGTACTTATTTTTAATAGTCAATTTATTTAGTTACCGATAGTCGATGCACATACGCAAGGATCCCTCCTTTTTCACAAATAAAACTAGTGCTCCCCACGGAGACACACTAGGTCGGATGAACCCTCGATCCAGTAACTCTTGAATATGAGCCTTAAGCTCCACTAGCTCTTTCAGTGCCATCTTATAAAGGGCGATGGACACCAAGGCTATACCAGGTAGGAGCTCGATTCCAAACTCAACTTCTCAATTTGAAAGTAACCCCAGTAGTCCAACGGGAAACACGTCCGGAAAGTCCTTAACTGTTCTGATATCTTTAACAGAAGAAACCTCAGAATCAGAAATACTGATGTAGGCTAGATACGCCTCACAACCCTTACGAACCAACTTCTCGGCCCTTAGTGTAGAAATCACATTTGACAAATAATTCTGACACTCCCCAATTACCACTACCTCACTACCCTCTACAGTTTTCAGTACCACCCGCTTAGCAGCACAATCCAAATTCACTTGGTGTTTAACCAGCCAGTCCATACCCAGTATTAAGTCAAATTCTCCAAAAGGGAGTTCCATTAAATCCGCCAAAAAGATAGTTCCTTGAACCTCCAAAGGTACATCCCTAAACAATTTATTCACTCACACTACTGCCCTAGTGGACTCAACACAGTAACCTCACTCGCTATACTTTCAACCATTATACCCAAAGTTTCATATACAGTACATGCTATAAAAGAATATGTAGACCCAACATCAATCAGTGCGGTATAAGGTACATTATGAATAAAGAAAGTACCCGTAATAACATTTGGGGCATCTTCGTCCTCCTGACGACGTGTAGCATAAACTAGAGCTGGCTGCCTCACCTCAGTATGACCGGCACCTCTGCCCAGTGCCCTTTAACCATGACCATACCATTACCACCTCTGGCCTGGCCACGACCTCTCGGTTGCCGCTGAACACCCCTCGGCAGCTGTACATTACCCAAACCAGTAGCTTGCATCTGCTCAGGCCTCCATGGACAATCTTTGATAGGGTGCTCCAAAGACCCACACCTAAAACATGCCCCAACCTTTCTCCAGCACTCGCCCTGATGGCGTCTCCCAAAATCAGTATAGGGCTGCGGTTAAGTAGCAGTAGCTGAGGCCCCAACTCTGACCTACCCATCAACTCTGGCCTTTTTCTTAGGTCTCATAACTAAACTTGACGGATCCCAAACCCTCTTGTTCCTACATCTGTCCTTATCACGATTTTGGCGCTCAGTGTGCTTCACATCCTCGGTGATCTTCACAATTTCCACTAATACAACAAAATCTTGCTCCCTCTGTGGAGCTATCAAAACCCTAAAATCATCCCTGAGGCTGTCCTCGAATCAAACACAACGCTCATATTCAGTAGCCACTATCCCACACGCGTAACGGCTAAGTCGTAAAAATTCAGCTTCGTATTCAGCCACAGATTTATCCCCCTGAATCAAATTTAGAAACTCCCTCCTCCGGGCTTCTACATAACTAGTGCCCACATATTTTCCCTGGAAATCAGTCTTGAAAAATTCCCAGGTCAACCGGTCGGGTTGAGTACCCTCTTTAACTGTAAGCCACCACTGATAGGCTTCATCTCGCAGCACTGACACTGCACCTTTTAGTTTCTGCTCATGGGTGTAGTCAAATCATCTGTTATTCTCTCTGTGGCCTCAATCCAATATTCAGCCACATTAGGGGCAACTCCAGTGATACCCTTAAAAATCTCAGCGCTATTAGACCGGAGTAGTTTCGTAACTGACCCATAGCCCACAGTACTAGTATTGGGCCTAGTGACCCTCTCCAGAATCATAACATAGCTTGGGATAGTGCCTCGTCCCCAGCTGCACGATCATGAGACCCAATCTCAGTCACAAGTGAAGCTGGCATCTCTCTATCTTCAACGTTAGCCATGTGGCTCGATGAAGAAGTCCCAGCCCGAGCACCTCCACAGCCTCCGCCACAGCCCCTTGTACCCCTACCACGAGTACCTCTGGTGCTCATTATCAATTTGTGTATTATCTAAATTAGAAATTTTATGCATCAGTTTACAATTCCAATGTTTATTACAAGATATTTTATGAAAATATCATCAGTAATTCAGAGTTTTGTTTTTGCAAATCGTAGTCTTTACTACAGTTTTAGGTTAACCTAAACAGAGTATTTCGGTATAGTATATTGCCTACAGTAGCCTCAGTATTTCAATTTAAGCAGACAGTAAATTCAGAAGACTTACAAAATCGGTGTCGAAGAGTCGGTAGACCACACATTCAGAAATAACACTTCAAAATACTTTCCAAACATTTGAATCAGTTCTTTTTGGAAATTTTATGTTTTTTAGAAAAACCCAAATCCACAGCCGAGTTTTGTAATTGGCTCTAATAACACTAAATGTAACATCCCAAACTCGGCTTAGGCATTATGGTCGAATCTGCGATGTCACATTGAAGCATTTTTTGAAAAGCATAATTTCATTGGAAATCTGTTCTATATTAAAACCTCTTTGTGATTTCAACGAAAATTTAGGATATCTTGTTCAATGTTAAAACTCAAGTCAGTTTAGCAAAATGTTAATCATATATTAGTTTGTTATTACAATTTAAAACAATATTTGTTGTAGAAGCTTTCAAAATATGTTGTGTAAATGTGGTGCTTTGGAAAAGTATTTACTTTTTTGAAATCTGCGGCCTACTACTAACAGATATTAATCAAAGTAAATAAATCCCAAATTAACATGAAAACTTAAAGAGGTATTATTAAAAAACAAATACCCAAATTAAATTACTTATAAATTAAAGTTAAAAATGGTAACAATTGCAGTTGTGTGGCCACCTTCGAGTCCCTCGCAGCACCGATATGCCTAAGGGTTACCTGCGCAGAAAAGCAAAAGGGTGAGTTTATGAAAACTCAGTGTGTAATCCCTTAACAATAGATAGTCATACAGTACGCATTTACAATCTGGGCCTAAGCCCGTTTCAGTAACAATTTAATTTCAGTTAGGGCCCCAGCCCATTACAGTATCAGAATCAGTTTGGGCCATAGCCCAATTCAGTAGCGGTAGCAGTACTGATATGCAATCAGAAATCCTACCCAGCCAACCTCTACACGCCACTCCGTACAACCCTACACACCATATGGGGAATAAAATCAACCCACCCATCCTTACACACCAAAAATAACACCTGTTGTGGCACTAAACAGAAATTGCAGCAGAGCTGCCAGAATGGTACACTTTCTCCGATCATAATAACCCATCCCCATGCAACATATCATAATATCATGCATGTATGCAACATATATAAAATGGCATGCTCAATACATTCATATAGCTCAAAGGGCATAATAGTCATTTAACAATTTTGGGGTCGAGGTTTGCTTACCGACCCAACAGTAGGTCCACAATCATTCGGGCAACCTGTGTAACCTTAACAGTCAAACAGTCAAAATGGGCCCAAGGCCCATGATGCGGGCTTATGTGGGCCCACACGCTTGTGTGGCCCATAAGGCTAAATCTGCTATGTCTGTGGGGCCCACACAGTTCATTTCGGCCCAACATGGCCCAAAATGGCCTATGCCCATGAAATCGCTCATGGTGGCCTCCATGATCAAATGCCCACGTTTACGCATTTGATTTACCACACGAGCGAGCGTACCCATTTAGCGATAATAATCACATTTACCGACTTTTTCCGATTTGCAATTGAGCAGTGTTTACACACCAGTTCACGAAAATGTGCTAATAATCCACGAGTACTCCACTCCTCGAAAGTCTCCTCACATCTTTCCACTAACTAGTTTGAATTCCACTCAACCTCTTTTCTCCAAACTTTTCCTCAATCGAAAATCCCCCTAAAATCCTCTCAAATATTCAGCCACACACCCCACACTCTTACCCATTCAGAATTTTGGCCAACCACAACTCTTCTAAGGCCAAGAATAAAATAAAATGCTCTTTTTTCATCGCCAAGCCTCGAACCTCAAACCCAGGGAACACTCCACACGCCACTTACCCCTAGACTAGCAGGCATTTTTATGTCATGTTTTAACCATATTTATGTAAGAAGTCTACTGACTAGAGACAGGGTTTATTCAAGTAAAAACACAATTTTGTACAAGCTAAGGCTTGAACCCAAGACTTCTCAGACACTTTCCAGAACACTTAACCATTGAGGAGACATGCATTTGTGTAACACAACATGCAAAAATAAATACTCTAGATTTTGGGGCGTTACAAGATACTTGAATTGTTGATATTGGGAAAGCATGTTTTGATCTTGATTTGGTTGTGTTGTTATTAAAATGAAGATAGTATGCTCCACATAGTCTCACAGAGGGGTGTGTGACTGGTCGTGTGGTACAAGTCAATATACCCCCTAATTGGCACACGACCTATCACACGGGCGTGTGACTTGGTCGTGTTGCATAAGTTAGTTTACCCTACAGTTTTGGCACAGCCTAGTACACGGCTTGGCACACGGGCGTGTGTGGGCACTTCGAAGGGCACACAGGTTAGACACATGGACATGTGGTTGGTTGTGTGTCCCAAGTCAGTATGTATGCCCTATTTTCACATGACCTGAGACATGGGCATGTCTAGAACCGTGTGAGGCACACGGCCTATTCACACGGGCGTGCGACCCCTGTTGGTTGAAATTTTACTAAGTTACCAAAATTTTTGTATGATATTAGTTTAGTCCCGAACCACTTCTAAAGCATGTTTAAAGCCTCATAGGCTCTTGTAAGGGATGATGTGATTGTATTGAATGATTTATAAGAATGAATGCTTTAACCCTACTCCGACGACGGTTACGAGTTAGGGGTGTTACATTTTATTGGTATTAGAGCTACGGTTTAGTCGATTCTAGGACTAACGTAGCGTGTGTGAAAGTCTAGGTATACATGCCATATATACTCTGCGATAGTGTGATGATTCCTGATAGCTTAACTTGTGTTTTCGTATAGTAATGGATCCCGAAAGAGTTGTAGTCGATAATGTAGAGAGTAATGCACCCACTCCCTCTCAAGATGCAACGCCATCAGATTCTAGGCTTGTAACGAGTAGCCACAAGGGATAGGCTAAACAAGCCTTTTTCCAAATGATGAACAAGTGGTTTATAGAGTTCATTCGAACGAATCTGGCTATTCAACAACCTGCACGCCCACCTATTCCTCAACAAATCCTTGTTGTTCCTTAAGTTATAGACCCAATACAGTTGAACAAGCCGCCAATAGATAAGATTCGTAAACATGAGGCTAAAGGGTTTCGGGCTACTGTTGATGATAATGCTGGGAGACCTGAGTTCTGGCTCGAAAATACGATTCGAGTATTTGATGAATTGTCTTGTACTCCTGATAAATGTATTAAATGTGTTTTATCTTTGCTAAGAGACACCGCTTATCAATGGTGGAACACGTTGATATTTGTGGTTCTGAAAGAACAGGTTTCCTGGGAATTCTTTCAGACAAAATTCTAAAAGAAATATATAAGTCAGTGATTCCTTGATCAAAAGCTTAAAGAGTTTCTAGAGTTAAAACAAGGATAAATGATTGACATTGAGAATGAAAGAGAATTCATACGATTAAGCAAGTATGCTCGAGAGTTTGTGTCTACTAAAGAAAGAATGTGCAAGCGGTTTGTTGATGGACTGAACGAAGATATAAAACTTCTAGTTGGAATTCTACAGTTGAAAGAATTTGTTGTTCTGGTTGCAATGGCTTGTAAAGCCGAGGATCTTAGCAAAGAAATGATAAAAGCAGATTTAGAGGCTAGAGACTCGAGAAAAATTGATGAGTAAGCCTTATCAATCTTCATTAAAGAAATTCAGAGATTCGTATGCTCACCCAAATGCTTCAAATGAAAATTCAAACAGAGATCGTATAAAATAATACTCAAGTTCTAAATCTCAAGCCACATCAGTAGTGAGTGTTGGCAGTGTGAGAGACAACAAACCCGAGTGTTAGCAGTGTGAGAGGCGACATTATGGTGAATGCTAGAATAAAAATAATAAAACTTGTTACAAATGTTGTTCACTAGATCACTTTATCTGAGATTGCCCTGATATAGATGAGAAAGATAAAGTTCAAAATGTGAGACCAAGTAACACGTTGGATAGAGGTAGACCACCTAGAGTTGTTGGAAATATAAGTGGTAGTAGAGGGGCGACAAAGGATTCAGCTGTGAGGTCTGAGGCTAGAGCACCTGCTAGAGCCTACGCTATTCGTGCTCGCGGAGAAGCGTCATCTCTAGATGTTATCATCGGTACTTTCACTATTTATGGTACTAATGTGATTGCATTGATAGATCTAGGATCAAATCATTCTTATATATGTATGAATTTAGTATCTAGTAAAACTTTGCTTATAGAGTCTACTGAATTTGTGATTAGAATATCGAACCCCTTAGGCAAATATGTTTTGGTTGACAAAGTCTGCAAGAATTGTCTATTAATGAATCATGATTTCTGTTTTCTGGCTAATCTGATGTTGTTGGCATTCGATGAATTTGATGTGATTTTGGGTATGGATTGGCTAACGATGCATGGTGCTATAGTGAATTGTAGACGAAAGACAATTGAACTAAAATGTCAGAATAATGAGACTATTAGAATTAAATCTGATGATATGAATAGTTTACCAGTTGTGATCTCATCTATGTTAGCTCAAAAATTTGTGAGAAAGGGGTATAAAGCTCACCTTGCTTATGTACTTGATACGAAAGTGACAGAAACAAAGATTGAATTAGTACTAGTTGTGTGCAAGTATCTAGATGTATTTCCCAAAGAATTATCGAGTTTACCACCTATCAAAGAGGTTGAGTTTGGTATTGAATTAGTACCGAGAACAACACCGATATTGATAGCTTCGTACAAAATGGCTCTGACAGAGTTAAAAGAATTGAAAGCTCAGTTGCAAGAATTGATAGATAAAGGTTTTACTAAATCGAGTTTCTCTCCCTAGGGTGCACAGGTGTTATTTGTGAAAAAGAAAGATGGCATAATGAGAATGTGTATAGACTATCAAAAGCTCAACAAAGTAACGATCAAGAATAAATACTCTTTGCCACAAATAGATGATTTGGTTCATTAGTTAAAAGGGGCAACAGTGTTTTCAAAAATTGATTTGAGATCTAGTTATTACCAGTCGCGAGTTAAAGACTCAGATGTGCCAAAGATTGCATTTAGAACAAGGTACAGACACTACGAATTTCTTGTTATGCCTTTTGCACTAACAAATGCACTTGCTATTTTTATGGACTTGATGAACTGGATTATCAGGCTGTACTTAGACCGATTCGTAGTTGTGTCTATTGATGACATTTTAATTTACTCTCATGATGAATCTGAGCATGTTGAGCATCTGAGAATCGTGTTACAAACTTTAAGAGATAAAACAGTTGTTTGCAAAGTTCAGCAAATGTGAGTTTTCGCTACGAGAGGTTGGTTTTCTGGGACATATAGTTTCAACTGCGGGTATTCGAGTTGATTCGAGCAAAATTTATTCGATTATAGATTGGAAGCCTTCGAGAAATGTATTCGAAGTCCGTAGTTTTCTGGGACTAGCTGGTTATTATAAACGATTTGTGAAAGGCTTATTGATGATTGTGACTCTAATGACAAGATTGCTTCAAAAAGATGTTAAGTTTGAGTGGTCAGAAAAGTGTCAGTAGAGCTTCAAGCAGTTGAAAGCATTATTGATAGAGGCACCAGTGTTAGTTCAGCCTGAGTCGGGAAAAGAATTCATAGTTTTCAATGATGCATCACTAAATGGCCTCGGTTGTGTTTTGATGCAGGAAGGAAAAATTGTAGCTTATGCCTAGAGGCAATTGAAGCCAAACAAAAAGAATTATCTGACGCACGATCTAGAGTTATCCGCGATAGTGTTTGCATCGAAAATTTGGCATAATTATTTGTTTGGTGAGAAATGCCATATTTATACTGACCATAAAAGGTTGAAAATATCTAATGACCTAGAAGGATTTGAATTTGTGACAGCAGAGATGGTTAGAATTGTTAAAAGACCATGAATTAGTGATTGATTATCATCTGGGGAAAGCGAACGTAGTTGCTGATGCTTTGAGTCGAAAGTCCTTATTTGTTTTACGTGCTTTGAACACACAGTTAGCTTTGTCTGATGACGGTTCGATAGTAGCTGAGTTGAAAGTGAGACCGTTATTTCTATAGCAGATTTGTGAGGCTTAAAAATTTAATAATGAATCGCAATCAAAATGAGCTCAGTGAAAATAAGATTCACGGGGTTGATTTGATCAGAGAGATTGAAGAAAAAGTGAAAGTAATTTGTGATAGTTTGAAAGCGGCATCAGATCGACAGAAATCGTACACAGACTTGAAATAGAAAGATATTGAGTTTTAGATCGGGGATAAAGTGTTCCTGAAAGTGTCACCATGGAAAAAGATATTGTTGTTTGGTCGAAAAGAGAAATTTAGTTCACGATTCATTGGATCGTATGAGATTATTGAGCGAATTGGGCCAGTAGCATATTGGTTGGAATTACCGTTTGAGCTGGAAAAGATACATAATGTGTTTCATGTATCAATGGTACAAATATATCGATCAGACCCTTCGCACGTTATTTCTCCAACTGAAGTTGAGATACAATCAAATTTATCATACAGTGAAGAACCGATTCAAATTTTAGCTCGTGAGATCAAAGAGTTAGTGTAACACCCCGTACCCGAGACCGTTGTCAGAATCGACCACGAGGTGCTAACGACATAATTCATATATGTTCACAGTCCATTTTAAAAATTTCCAGACAGCTGGCTAACTGCGTCACTGTCACCTTAAAAATCATATCTTGAGTTCCAAAACTAGAAAATCAATTTTGTAATTTTTCCCTGAAACTAGACTCATATATCCATCTAAAAATTGTTTTCTAGAATTTTTGGTCAGGCCAATTAGTACAGTTTATTAGTTAAAGTCTCCCCTGTTACAGGGTTCGACTACACTGACCTTCCTGCATTTCGACTTAGATAACTCCTTGTACAGGGCTTCAATACTTATTCTGTTTGTTTCTAATGAAACTAGACTCAAAAAGGAATCTATACATATATGTCATGACTACTAATTATATCTGGTTAATTTATAATGAATTTCCAAAGTCAGATCAGAGGATCCATAAATCTCTCTGGCCCTGTCCCACGAAAACTTAAATATATCTTAAATTACAACTCATATGACCGTTTCATTTCTTCCATATGGAAGTAGATTCATCAAGGTTCAATTACATAATTTATTCACTATTTAATTCCATTCCTACTATTTTTAGTGATTTTTCAAATTCACACCACTGCTGCTGTCAGCATCTGCCTTTAAGGTAGTCCTTACCTATTACATAGTTTCCATGATTCAACTAACCCTATAGTATATATAGCACAAGGTATAATCGTGATTAACCATTCCAATGGCCAATCATTGCCAAGCATATCCACACCTCTCAATAACCATATACATACAAAATGATTATAACATTATGCTCAAAAATATATATAAGCCATTTTCGTATGGCTATCCAAATTTGTACAATACCGAAAGGTACATGACCAACATCAAAAAGGGTAGTCCTATACATGCCATTTCAGAGTTCAACCAAAAGTGTACCAAAAAGGGGCTTTGATAGTGTAGACGACTTCGACTTCGACAATCCCAAGTCCGATAGCTGACGAACCAAAATCTATAAAACAGAGAGTCAAAGAAACGGAGTAAGCATTTAATGCTTAGTAAGTTTTGAGCCATGAAATTAGACACAACTAAAGTATAACATTCATATGGCTAAACGGATAATTTCATATGCTCAAATTCTCAATATCATACTTACTTCACATTACCAACCCTTATATTCATACACAAAAGATCAACTTAGCCAAAGGCCGGTAGCTCATTTATCGACTGAGCGAATACTATTTGTAAGGAATCAACCAATTCAATGCATATACGAAACATACCTCATCGCTGGGATTTTACGAGCATATTAATTGAAATTATTACAGCAAGATCACTTATTCCCAAGCCAAGTACCTTCGGGATTTAACCGGATATAGCTACTCGCTCAAATGCCTTCGGGACATAGCCCGGATATAGTAACTCGCACCAATGCCTTCGGGACTTAGCCCGGATATAGTAACTCGCACAATTACCTTCGGGACTTAGCCCAGATATAGTAACTCGCACAAATGCCTTCGGGACTTAGCCCGGTTATCGTCTGAATATTCATGCACATATCAATAAATCATGACACATCTATATTTCATTTTCATAATTAGAGTTCAAACACAAGTCACGTATTAAGCATTCCCATTTTCGGCTCACTAGCCACATACAAACAGCATGGTTTAGTTTGCTTTATGACACGATCTCTATGCACATACGGCTACCCGTCATACGTATAGACTAATTAACTCAACATATAATTCAAGTAGAATCATCATATCACCGTATATTTGTTATGCTCATACATCATGACTTAATCAAATCATAACTAAATCTCATTGCTCGAAAACTTACCTCGGATGTTGTCGAACGATTTCGATGGCTATTCGACCACTTTTTCTTCCCTTTATCGGATTTAGTTCCCCTTTGCTCTTGAGCTTAATTTAGCAAATAAATTGATTTAATCATTTGAGCATCAAAAGAGGAACTCAAGGTACTTAGCCCATATATATACATTAGACATTAAAGTCACATACATATGAAATCATGAATCAACTCAACATATTAGCCCACACTCTCTTTTAGCCGATTGTCTAAGCCAAGATAAAAGCATCAATATGCTTGCCTCTAACCGAATACATGCAACACCAATCTTCTTCATGTGGCCGAATATGCATGTCTATGTTGAGGCCGATTATATGCTTAATACTTCCTACAAGTATGGTTACTTGTATTGACTACATATCATTTTGTTTCAAGTTCAAAACTCGACTAATACGCATATATACACTAGTAATCAAATACTAACATTTTGCACTTCACTTTACTGCCATTTCACATCTACTTTCTACCATGGCCAAATGCATCAAGACACCATACCATTCAATTTTGGTCATGGGTTACACAAAGAACTTAATGTATAACTCAAAAATGCCAAAAAGAAAATCCAAGAGTCATCAATCACCATCACATGTATCATTACAAAGCTTCACACTTAGCATGCAAATGACATCAACACAAATCCACCTTAGCCGAAACTTGACTCATCTTCATGCCTCATCACCACAACATCAAACATCAACCAAGAAGACAACACCCATGGCCGAATATGATCTCCATCTCATAGCAAAGATTTAAACCATGGGCTAGGTAGAACTCAAACTAACAACTAAAAACATGCATGAATCTCATGGACAACATCAAACATACCTTAGTCTAGCAACCCACCATAGCCGATTTTCTCAAAGCTCTTCCCCCTTCTTCTCTTTCTCCTATTCGACTAAGAACAACATGAGAACTTCTTTTTTTTTTCAATTCACGGCAATGGGGGGGAAACCACACACATTTTTTTTTGTCATCATTTACCTTCCCATTATTATTTTATTGCCCATACTCCTTATTTTATTTTTCCTAACATAAATCACTAACATAACATGTTTATGACATGTTTTGCCCATAACATTTTGTCTATCCTTAATGTCATGGCCGGCCACTACTTCTTAAGGGGGAAATTGACATGCAAGTCCACCCTTTTGATTTCATGCACTAATAGATCCTTATAGATCGACCTATCACATTTCAAAAGTGTCACACATAAGTCCTATTAGCTAAATTCACATACAATTGACTAAATCGAAGCTTAAAACTTTCACACATTCATATTCACATATTTTAGACAATAATCATTATATTCAAATAATTTGGTGACTCGGTTTAGTGGTCCCGAAACCGCTTTCCGACTAGGGTCACTTTAGGGCTGTCACAACTCTCCCCCACTTAAGAAATTTTCGTCCCCGAAAATCTTACCGGTAAATAGGTTTGGGTATCGTTGTTTCATGGCATTCTCGGTTTCCCAAGTAGCTTCTTCGATCCCGTGTTTGAGCCACAACACCTTTACTAACGGAACCCTTTTTGTTTTGCAACTCTTTCACTTCACGAGCTAGGATACGAATCGGCTCTTCTTCATAACTCATATCGGATTGAATTTCAACCTCTGATGGATTAATTACGTGTGACGGATCAGATCTATAACGTCGAAGCATCAAAACATGAAAGACATCGTGAATCTTTTCAAGTCCAGGGGGCAAAATCAATCTATACGCAACTGGACCAACTCGTTCGGAGATTTCGTACGGTCCAATGAATCTCGGACTCAACTTGCCCTTACGGCCAAATCTGAGTATCTTTTTCCAAGGTGAAACTTTAAGAAACACTTTATCTCCCACTTGATATTCAATGTCTTTTCGTTTCAAATCCGCATACAATTTTTGACGATCTGCGGCTGCCTTCAGACTTTCACGGATTACTTTTACTTTCTGTTCAGCATCTCTAATCAAATCAACTCCGAAAATTTTACTTTCACCGAGCTCGGTCCAAAACAATGGTGTACGGCATTTTCGACCGTAGAAAGCCTCGTAAGGCACCATCTTAATGCTTGACTGAAAACTATTGTTGTAAGCGAACTCAATCAAAGGTAGATACCGTTCCCATGAACCACTAAACTCAAGGATGCAACATCTCAACATATCCTCGAGTATCTGAATTATCCGCTCGGATTGACCATCGGTTTGGGGATGAAAAGCGGTGCTAAAATGCAACTTGGTACCCAAAGCTTCTTGCAATTTCTTCCAAAATCGCGAGGTGAATCTCAGATCTCTATCCGACACAATAGAAATGGGCACCCCGTGTAATCTCACAATCTGAGAAACATACAATTCAGCTAGTTTATCCAATGAAAAATCTGTACGTACGGGAATAAAATGAGCCGACTTAGTCAGTCTATTAACAACAACCCAAATTGCATCTTTCTTACTTGTCGACAATGGCAACCCAGACACAAAATCCATCGTGACTCGATCCCATTTCCATTCAGGTACCATGATCGGCTGGAGTAAACCCGTAGGCACTTGACGTTCCGCCTTCACTTGCTGACATATTAAACACTTCGAAACAAAATCGGAAATGTCTCGTTTCATACCATGCCACCAAAACTGACGTCTCAGGTCGTTGTACATTTTCGTACTCCCCGGGTGAATTGACATTCGGCTACAATGAGCTTCGTTCAGAATCATCGTAATAAGTTCTGAATTTCTTGGGACACACAAACGACTTCTGAACCTCAAAAAATTATCATCGTCAATTTGAAACTCTGATTCCATGTTCGAAACACATTCAGCCCGTTTTGCAACCAATTCATCATCGACTTTCTGAGCTTTACGAATTTGATGAATCAATAATGGTTTGGCCTTTAATTCAGCTACTAACACATTGTCGGGTAGAACAGACAAGTGTACATTCATCGCTCGTAAAGCAAGCAGTGATTTCCGGCTTAAGGCGTCTGCAACCACATTAGCCTTTCCCGGGTGATAATCAATGACAAGCTCATAATCTTTCAACAACTCAACCCAACGCCTTTGTCGCAGATTCAAGTCTCTTTGAGTCATCAAATATTTGAGACTTTTGTGATTCGAAAATACATGGCACTTCTCACCAAATAAGTAATGTCGCCATATTTTCAAAGCGAATACGATGGCAGCTAATTCGAGATCATGGGTTGGATAATTTTCTCATGTGGCTTCAGTTGCCTCGACGCATAAGCTACAACTCGACCTTCTTGCATCAATACACAACCCAACCCAAGTAAGGATGCATCACTGTAAATGACGAACTCCTTGCCTGATTCGGGCTGCACTAGTACTGGAGCTTCCGTCAAATGGGTTTTCAATTGATCGAAACTTTTCTGACACCTTTCCGTCCATTCAAACTTAACATCTTTATGAAGTAGCTTCGTTATTGGTGTGGCTATCATCGAGAAACCTTTTACAAACCGTCAGTAGTAACCGGCAAGTCCCAAAAAGTTCCGAACTTCAGTAATATTTCTCGGAGGCTTCCAGTTAAGTATGGCTGAAATTTTTCTCGGATCAACTCGAATACCCGATGCGGATACCACATGGCCCAAGAAGCTCACCTCTCTTAACCACAACTCACACTTACTGAACTTAGCATATAACTGCTTATCTCGTAAAATCTGTAACACTAATCTCAGGTGCTTAGCATGCTCGGTTTCATCTCTTGAGTAGACCAAGATGTCATCGATAAACACAACTACAAACCGATCCAAATACGGTCTAAAGATCTGATTCATCAAATCCATAAATACCGCAAGGGCATTAGTGAGCCCAAACGGCATCACTAAGAACTCGTAGTGACCGTATCTCATTCTGAAAGTAGTTTTGGGTATATCCGAATCTCGAATTCGCAACTGATAATAACCCGATCTCAAATCTATCTTTGAAAACATTGAGGCTCCCTTTAGTTGATCAAACAAATCATCAATGTGCAGTATCGGATATTTATTCTTTATTGTCACCTTATTCAGCTGACGATAGTCGATGCACAACCTCATGGTTCCGTCCTTCTTTTTCACAAACAATACTGGTGCACCCCAAGGTGAGAAATTTGGTCGAGCGAAACCTCTATCCGTCAACTCTTGCAACTGAGCTTTCAATTCCTTTAATTCCGTTGGTGCCATACGATACGGAGCTATCAAAATCGGTGTAGTCCCAGGTACAAGCTCGATGCCAAACTCTACCTCCCGAACAGGTGGTAAACCCGGTAATTCTTCGGGAAAAACATCCGGGTATTCACAAACCACTGGCACAGATTCAGGCTTCTTTTCTAACTCTTTGTCATCAAGTACATCCGCTAGGTATGCTTCACACCCTTTTCCTACATATTTCTGAGCCAACATTGATGATATTACAGCTGGCAACCTATTCAAGTCAGTAGACTCAACTCAGATTATCTCGTTATTTACACACCTCAGATCGATGGTTTTTCTTTTTCAATTTACAATTGCATCATGTACGGTCAACCAATCCATACCGAGGATAACATCAAACTCGTCAAACGGTAAAAGTATCAAATCAGCCAGAAAACAGGAACCTCGGATTACTAGGGGACATTTCTTGCACACTTTGTCGACAAGCACGTATCGACCCAAATGATTTGACACCCGAATTACAAACTCAGTAGACTCAACAGGTAGAGTCTTACTGGATGCTAAGGTTTCACATATATAAGAATGAGTAGAACCAGGGTCAATCAAAGCAATCACATTAGTATTAAAGAGAGTAAAAGTACCGGTAATAACATCTGGTAAGGAAGCATCCTCGCGTGCGCGTATAGCGTAAGCTCTAGTAGGAGCACGAGCCTCAGATCTGGTTGTAGCATCTCTAGATCCTCTCTGACCGCCACTAGCATTGCCCGTATTCCAAGATGGTCTACCCCGAGTAGTAGTAGCGCCAGGTTTCCCACTCTGATTTACGTTCTGTTTAGACAATCTCGGGCAATCTTTAATAAAGTGGTCGGCTGACCCACACTTGTAACAGGAGCGGTCATGGAATCTACAACTCCCCGAGTGCCATTTACCACAATACTGACACTCCGTTCTATCTCGACGATCATTTCCAACACTGGCGACCGAAGTGACTCGTGCACTCACAGGGGGTCGATCACGGTCTCGTCTAGAAAAACCCGAAGTGTCTCTAGATCGGCCCAAATCATCTCTAAACTTTTTCGATGACTGTTGAAAGGGCCTCCCCGAAGACCTCTTACTAAACTCCTTTGCTCCCATATCAGCTTTTCTTTTCTCCATACTGAGCTCCTCGGCTTTGCAAGCTCGCTCGACAAGTACCACAAATTCTCGGATTTCCAAGATGCCAACATACAGCTTTATATCATCATTCAGTCCATCCTCGAAACATTTACACATTACGGCTTCTGAGGAAATGCATTCTCGTGTGTATCGGCTAAGCCTCACAAATTTTCGTTCATAGTCTGTAACCGACATGGAACCTTATTTAAGTTCAAGAAATTCCTTCCGTTTTTGATCCATAAATCTGACTGATATACTTTTTCCGAAACTCGGTTTGGAAAAACTCCCAAGTTACTTGCTCTTTGGGCACAACAGAAGTCAACGTATTCCACCAATAGTAGGCAGAATCACGTAGCAAGGAGATAGTACACTTTAGGCACTCATCGGGTGTGCAAGATAGCTCATCGAGTACCCGAATAGTGTTGTCCAACCAAAATTCAGCTTGCTCGGCATCATCGCTATCCGTAGCCTTAAATTCAGTAGCCCCGTGTTTTCAGATTCTGTCAACTGGGGGCTTATTTGACCTTATTTGGTCAGTTGCCAGAGGTATTGTAGGTGCGGGGGTGGCATTAGTTGGGAATGGAGGTTGTGGAACAGCCGTATTAGTTCGAATGTATTGGTTGAACCAATCATTCATCATGCTATAAAAAGCTTGCCTAGCCTCATCATTCGGATTGCTAGCAATAGGTTGAGAGTCCGCCGCACTGTCCCTTGTGCGGGAGCAGGCGCTACACTCTCAAGATCATCAGCTACCGCTCGGTCGGGATCGGGATCCATTACTATAAATAAACACATTTGCAAATGTCAGAAATCACCACACTATCAAATAATCACAAAATGGCATGTATAGCTAGACCCAAACGTATTACGGTAGTCCTAGAATCGACTAAACCATAGCTCTGATACCAATAAAATTGTAACACCCCGTACCCGAGACCGTTGTCGGAATCGACCACGAGGTGCTAACAGACATAATTCATATATGTTCACAGTCCATTTTAAAAATTTCTAGACAGTTGGCTAACTGCGTCACTGTCACCTTAAAATCATATCTTGAGTTCCAAAACTAGAAAATCAATTTCGTAATTTTTCCCTTAAACTAGACTCATATATCCATCTACAAATTTTCTTTCTAGAATTTTTGGTCCGTCCAATTAGTACAGTTTATTAGTTAAAATCTCCCCTGTTACAGGGTTCGACTACACTAACCTTCCTGCATTGCGACTTACATAACTCCTTGTACAGAGCTTCAATACTTATGCTGTTTGTTTCTAATGAAACTAGACTCAAAAAGGAATCTATACATATATGGCATGACTACTAATTATATCTGGTTAATTTATAATGAATTTCAAAAGTCAGATCAGGGGATCCAGAAATCGCTCTGGCCCTGTCCCACGAAAACTTAAATATATCTTAAATTACAACTCATATGACCGTTTCGTTTCTTCCATATGGAAGTAGATTCATCAAGGTTCGATTACATAATTTATTCACTATTTAATTCCATTCCTACTATTTTTAGTGATTTTTCAAATTCACACCACTGCTGCTGTCAGCATCTGCCTTTAAGGTAGTCCTTACCTATTACATAGTTTCCATGATTCAACTATCCCTTTAGTATATATAGCACAAGGTATAATCGTGATTAACCATTCCAATGGCCAATCATTGCCAAGCATATCCACACCTCTCAATAACCATATACATACAAAATGATTATAACATTATGCTCAAAAATATATATAAGCCATTTTCGCATGGCTATCCAAATTTGTACAATACCGAAGGTACATGACCAACATCAAAAAGGGCAGTCCTATACATGCCATTTCAGAGTTCAACCAAAAGCGTACCAAAAAGGGGCTTTGATAGTGTGGACGACTTCGACTTCGACAATCTCGAGTCCGATAGCTGACGAACCAAAATCTATAAAACAGAGAGTCAAAGAAACGGAGTAAGCATTTAATGCTTAGTAAGTTTTGAGCCATGAAATTAGACACAACTAAAGTATAGCATTCATATGGCTAAACGGATAATTTCATATGCTCAAATTCTCAATATCATACTTACTTCACATTACCAACCCTTATATTCATACACAAAAGATCAACTTAGCCAAAGGCCGGTAGCTCATTTATCGACTGAGCGAATACTATTTGTAAGGAATCAACCAATTCAATGCATATACGAAACATACCTCATCGCTGGGATTTTACGAGCGTATTAATTGAAATTATTACAGCAAGATCACTTATTCCCAAGCCAAGTACCTTCGGGATTTAACCGGATATAGCTACTCGCTCAAATGCCTTCGGGACATAGCCCGGATATAGTAACTCGCACCAATGCCTTCGGGACTTAGCCCGGATATAGTAACTCACACAATTGCCTTCGAGACTTAGCTCGGATATAGTAACTCGCACAAATGCCTTCAGGACTTAGCCCGGAACTAGTAATTAGCGCAAATACCTTCGGGACTTAGCCCGGTTATCGTCCAAATATTCATGCACATATCAATAAATCATGACACATCTATATTTCATTTTCATAATTAGAGTTCAAACACAAGTCACGTATTAAGCATTCCCATTTTCGGCTCACTAGCCACATACAAACAGCATGGTTTAGTTTGCTTTATGACACAATCTCTATGCACATACGGCTACCCGTCATATGTATAGACTAATTAACTCAACATATAATTCAAGTAGAATCATCATATCACCGTATATTTGTTATGCTCATACATCATGACTTAATCAAATCATAACTAAATCTTATTGCTCGAAAACTTACCTCGGATGTTGTCGAACGATTTTGATGGCTATTCGACCACTTTTTCCTTCCCTTTATCGGATTTAGTTCCCCTTTGCTCTTGAGCTTAATTTAACAAATAAATTGATTTAATCATTTGAGCATCAAAAGAGGAACTCAAGGTACTTAGCCCACATATATATACATTAGACATTAAAGTCACATACATATGAAATCATGAATCAACTCAACATATTAGCCCACACTCTCTTTTAGCCGATTGTCTAAGCCAAGATAAAAGCATCAATATGCTTGCCTCTAACCGAATACATGCAACACCAATCTTCTTCATGTGGCCGAATATGCATGTCTATGTTGAGGCCGATTATATGCTTAATACTTCCTACAAGTATGGTTACTTGTATTGACTACATATCATTTTGTTTCAAGTTCAAAACTCGACTAATACGCATATATACACTAGTAATCAAATACTAACATTTTTCACTTCACTTTACTGCCATTTCACATCTACTTTCTACCATGGCCGAATGCATCAAGACACCATACCATTCAATTTTGGTCATGGGTTACACAAAGAACTTAATGTCTAACTCAAAAATGCCAAAAAGAAAATCCAAGAGTCATCAATCACCATCACATGTATCATTACAAAGCTTCACACTTAGCATGCAAATGACATCAACACAAATCCACCTTAGCCGAAACTTGACTCATCTTCATGCCTCATCACCACAACATCAAACATCAACCAAGAAGACAACACCCATGGCCGAATATGATCTCCATCTCATAGCAAAGATTTAAACCATGGGCTAGGTAGAACTCAAACTAACAACTAAAAACATGCATGAATCTCATGGACAACATCAAACATACCTTAGTCTAGCAACCCACCATAGCCGATTTTCTCAAAGCTCTTCCCCCTTCTTCTCTTTCTCCCATTCGGCCAAGAACAACATGAGAACTTCTTTTTTTTTTCAATTCACGGCAATGGGGGGAGGGAAACCACACACATTTTTTTTGTCATCATTTACCTTCCCATTATTATTTTATTGCCCATACTCCTTATTTTATTTTTCCTAACATAAATCACTAACATAACATGTTTATGACATGTTTTGCCCATAACATTTTGTCTATCCTTAATGTCATGGCCGGCCACTACTTCTTAAGGGGGCAATTGACATGCAAGTCCACCCTTTTGATTTCATGCACTAATAGATCCCTATAGATCGACCTATCACATTTCAAAAGTGTCACACATAAGTCCTATTAGCTAAATTCACATGCAATTGACTAAATCGAAGCTTAAAACTTTCACACAATCATATTCACATATTTTAGACAATAATCATTATATTCAAATAATTTGGTGACTCGGTTTAGCGGTCTCGAAACCACTTTCCGACTAGGGTCACTTTAGGGCTGTCACAGTTAGGAAAAAAGAAAATCGCATTAGTGAAAGTATTATGGCATCGAAACGGGGTTGAAGAAGCTACGTGGGAACTCGAGGATGCTATGAGAAATTAATATCCGAACCTATTCACTGGTAAGATTTTTCGGGGACAAAAATCCCTAAGGGGGAAAGTTGTAACAGCCTGGTTTTAGTTAAATCAGAACAATGGTTTCAGAACCACAAATTTGATGTTGGAAAATTATTTTAATATTATTTTTGGTATTTACAGCTTATTATTTGATATGTGTGAAAATTTCGTGAGCAAATTTTATAGTTTAATTATTCAATTAGAGAACAAGGACTAAATCACGTAAAATGCAAAAGTGTTGTTCTATTAGCTAAAGGTGTCTAATAGTTATAGAACCTTAAATTTAGGGTCCTTAAGTGGTAAATATTCCCTTAGTTGGTTAGTGGACGTTAATGGTTAGGAATAAATGAAATTTTGTATTAATTTTAAGGTTAAAATGGTAAAATAGTTAATAAAGGTTATATTAATAAAAACAAAGTGGATTTTGTCCATCTTTTCTTTATTTTGGCCAAATGTTGGTGAAGAAGAAAGTCTTTAATTGAGTTTTAGGGTTCGACACTTGCTAGGTTAATTGGTAAGTGTTTTGAGCTCAGTTTTTAATGATTTTTACGTTTTGAGATCATTGCTTTGTAATCTAGCTAGCCTGTACCTTTAATTTCAAAACTGTTAAAGATTTTAAGAGTTGCCATTGATGAGTTTATGTGTTCTTTGGTATTTGAAGATGAAATATGAAAGCTTGATGATAAATTTTCACGTTTTGTAAAGTGATTTTTGATGAAATTACATAATAGGGATTAAATTGTGAAATATGCAAATTGGGTGGTTGAAATGTGAAATAAATGAAAGTTTTGGGCTGCTAAGGGCTTATATGTAATTCAGCCAAGCTTGGGTTTATTGAAAATATGTGAATTTTTTGTAATTGTGAAATAGGGACTAAATTGTTAAAAGTGTAAAAGTTTAGGGGCTAAAGTGCAAATAGGCTTAAATATATATTTTGGACTAAATTGAATGATTGATTGATTAAAGAAGTTAATTTTGAATATATTTAGGTCAAGAAAAGAGGAATTCATAATTAGATCGGGGGAAAGGCAAGATTATCGAGTAATTGACTCATTTCACCGTTTTCATACCCGAGGTAAATTCGTATGTGGTAATTTCATTATAAAAGTATGTTAAAAGCTTTGATATTGTATAAAATGTGATTATGAGATTTTGGATAATGATAAAATTGTGCTAACGACTCTATGAATGCATTCAACGATAGAAACGGAAATTATGAAATCCCGATTGAACTTTAGGAATAGATTTGGACACTAGTGTCTTGTTATTAGACGATAAGTTGAGTTGGCTTCGTGCCATGTTATTGGCACTTCGAGTGCGAGTTTATACCTATTTGGTTTCGGGCCATGTATATCGGATGCTTTGGCTTTAGGCCATGCATATCGGATGCTTTGGCTTCAGGCCATGCATATCGAATGATTTGGCTCCTGGCCATGATAATTGTTTTTCAGATAAGTTACCTTGATTTGGCTACGGGACATGGTATAGGTACTTATTGTATGAGACTATTAAGTATCCAATTGCTATTCTGACTGGTTCAATGGGTAAGCAAATGATGTGGTTAAGAAAGAGGTTAGTACGAGGTGATACAGGTATGTATAGAACCTATTCGAGTATTAAATAGAGAAAGTTCAATGAGATGGTATTTAATCATGTTTAAAACATGAGAAAGGTTTGTAGTTAATGTGAAATTAGTAGATTTACATTTATTTGATGAATTAAGTTATTTACATACGAGCTTACTAAGCTATGAAGCTTACTTCGTGTTATTTTTCTATGTTTTATGGTGAATCAAGGCTAGCTCAGATTCGGAAGTCGTTGGGAACATCATCGCACTATCAGACATCTATTTGGTACTTTTAAGTTGTGTATATATGCTATATGGCCCGTATAGGCTAGATGTGGTATATTGGCTGTGAATATAGCCATTGAGTTGGCTTATGAATATCTATGTTTGGTTTGTATATAGCTAAGGAAGTTGGCATATTTTGGTTGATTGGGTTGTGTATATATTTGTGCAAATGGCTTATATTATGAGGTGATGAATGAAATTGTGTTGCTCGTTAATTATAGGTATTATGGATATCAAGTAGTAGAATTTTGAGTATTGATATGCTAGTGAGTCAAGATGAATAATGCATATTTGATTTTGACCACATTGATGAATTATGATAATAAGTTTTCAGAATGAAATTTGAATGGCCTAATTTGGTATTTGGACACTTGAATTGTTGATATTGGGAAAGCATGTTTTGATCTTGATTTTGTTGCTTGGAATGCCCAATTATGCTATTATTATGTGCCATGTGAGCTGTGTAAGTGGATGGTAATAAGGGTGGCAAATTGGCCTTGCAAATGGCCTATTTTTGTTCACACTGGCAGAGAAATAGTTATAATTTCAATGATTGGTTTGTACTCATAAGTAGGTATTTGGGGGCTGGTTTAATGGTAAATTGATTGAATTTATACTGAATTTTGGTTTAGGTTCATTAAATGAATTGTTAAGGAAAATTGGAAGATTTGCTAGTGTGCTACGATGAAGCAAAAAATAAGGTGTGGGTCCTAAACTCATAAAATTGTTTGAAAATGTTAAATATCATGTTATATTTGATAAAATAGTTGGCTTAATAGGTAAATTCTCGATTTTGTGAGTGGCCGAACCAAGTATATTTCAAGCCTTAAAAGATTGTCATGTTGGTAAAATTGCTAGTTCGATAGTATGAATGTTTAATTGAGTTTGTAATTGCATATTTGAGTTATGAGATATGAGAATGTTTGACTGAATGATATAATGTGTTGAGATATTAAATGTAACACCCCTATCTCATAACCATCGTCGGAATAGGTAAGGGGCATTACCAGACAGATAGAACATTACAGATCAATACAGAATTACAGATATTGCATAGTATTATTGCATAAGCAAATCAACAACTCATACCTTATAGAGGTCTCCAAGACCTAAGACATACTTTTAGAAAAGGGTCGGGACTAAACCAAACACATTCAAAATTTTTAGAACATAGAGAAATTTTTTCAATTCTGTTGAGGTCACATGCCCGTGTGACCAGGCCGTGTGCCTTACACGGGCACCAGACACTCCCATGTGATCCAGCCGTGCCAAAACAGAGTATATATACTGACTTTTACACACGGCCAATAGACACGGCCGTGTGCCATGGCCGTGTGATACTTTGCTAGCTACTGACTTAAGCCCATGGCTATATGACACGCCCATGTGCCATAATTGTGTGGTCTTAAGAGGTTATTGCTTTGCATAAACGGTCACAAGGCACGCCCGTATTCCCTGACCGTGTGGCGCAATGCAGGCTTGGTTTAAGCCAACTTGCCACCCCTTTTTGGGTCATTCCTACAAGCAATATTAAACAACATTATACCAAAAATTTTCAGCCAATTCCATGCTCAATACATGCTTAAACTTACCATTTCCTCAACTTGATATATTTCAAAATAACCACCACATACAAGGCCATATAACCATCAGAAGCATATACAATTTGGCATCACAAACCATTTACCAAAACTAAGCACAAACATTCCATTTGCTAGCCAACTCTCATGGCATAACATATATACATATCAAAGTTTAAATACATAGACTTTCTAGCCTATACATGCCATACTTAAAAATACTTACACTTTCAAAAGTACCAAAATGAGTTCGATAATTTGGTGACAATCCTCAACTATCCCCGAGCCTTCAGTAGCTACGATAATTGTAAAACAAATAGAAATCACACAGAGTAAGCTACAAAGAGCTTAGTAAGCCAAATACAATTGGTCTAACTATTAAAGGATACAAAGTAAAAGTCAATAGTAAGAATTCATAGCCATTTCACAGAGTAATTCATGAGCCTAACCATGCTCATTTGCTTGTATACATGTCATGTTTCATTTCCATGATTTCATACATCTTCGCGTTCATTATTTCATAGAAACAGAGTCTTTCATAATTAGAAATTTAGTACGATACAAATGTACTTGTATATATCATACATTTCATATATTCATTCTCATATCTCGTACTCTATCATCAGATGGTTCAGAAACAATACAGATACTTATAAACAGGTACAATGCCGATGTCCTAGACCTGGTCTTACATGTAACTCAATATCGATGCCTCTGTCCCAAATAGGGTCTTACACGAAATCAGATACAATGTCGATGTTCCAGACATGGTCTTACACATAAATCTTAAATCCAGGCCTGTGTCCTAGACACGGTCTTACACGATATCTCAGATCTATGTCAATGTTCCTTTAGAAACATACAGAGCTTTTCAGATACTAGCATATTATCAAAGTTTACTCAAAATTTATTTATTAGGCTCTCAAGGCTGTCCAATACAAATTACAGTTTGTATGCGCAGAATTTAGTTAATTTAACACGTAATTGTAATTTAACTTACCTCGTACGAATTTTGGACGGAAACGAGTCGACTTTCAACTATTTTGGACTTCCCTCGATCTAAGTCTGACTTTCTTTGTTCTTGATCTAATACAATTCAAATTCAAGCATTCAATCATTCATTTCATTCAAAATAATCCATGAACACATATTTAGGGCACTTTGCACTTTAGCCCTTACATTTTCACACTTTGACAATTTAGTCCATTTTTCACAAAATAACAAATATGCAAAATTCACCTAGACTATAGCTTGGCCGAATATACATAGCTTCCAACAAGTCCAAATAACATATTTAATTCATAATTTAGTCCTTCAAAACCTCACTTTCACAAATTAGCCCAGATAGCTCTATTCCATCAAAAATTTAAGAAGAAAGCATGATAATCTCACATATATCTTTCATAATCTATATAAAAACATTACAAAGCTCATATAATCATCAATGGCACATTTCATAATCTTCAATAGAAACAGAAATTCAGACATGGGTTTTGAAGAACACGAAGCAACGATCACAGAAACGTAGAAATTATCAAAAATCGAACAAATTTCATACCTCAATATAGCTACCAAAGTGCCGAATGTATAAAAGCTTCAAACCCTACTTCTTTTTGTTGATTTTTGGCTATCATGCATGATAAAATGGCTTCCTTTCATTTTATTTTATTAATCATAACATTAAAAGTAAGTTTACCATTTTAACCTTAATGAATTAACATAAAAATTTACCTAAAACATGTCCTTTTATGAAAAAATGAACTATCAATGGTCAAATTGACATGCAAGTGCTTCACACTTTCTTTTTATAGCAATTTAATGCCTTTAACAATTAGCATGCAACTTTTACATTTTACGCGATTTAGTCCTTTATCATAATTAAGCACAGAAACTTTGAATATCATAGACATAGAAAATAATATTAAAATATATTTCAGAATCGGTTACATGGTCTCAAAACCAGTGTTCTGATTAGGGTCTAAATCGGACTGTTACAATTCTCTCTCTTAGGGATTTTCGTCCCTGAAAATCTTACCATTAAACAGATTCGAATATTGTTGTCTCATAGAATCTTCAGACTCCCACGTGGCCTCTTCAACACCGTGTCGATGCCACATCACTTTAACTTGTAATGCCTCAATTTTTGGGCCTGGAAGTATTGGGCCTTGAGTCTGGGTTTGGGTGGAAGACGGCCCGAATAATTTGGATGTTATTATTATTATTACTACTATTTCGTATGTTTAGTTTAATAATTAAATAAATTGTGAAGGGTTTATGGTGTGGGAAAAGTTCGGGGCTCGGTCCATAGCTTTAGCAAAATTCTTAAATTTTACCTCTTAAGGGAATCTGGGCAATAGGCCTTATTAATAATTTGGGCTGAGTTTTAGCACAAACAAGAACCTAGCCTAGTGGCTAAGCACGCTAGGAGGGCGTGGGAGGTGCCTCGATTCAAGGCACGGCGCTCGCAAATGGTTGTTTTTTTAGTATTCAGGTTGCGGTTAAAATAGAGGTTAAGAGGAGTTGCGAGCATAACCCAACACAAGGAGTGCCCGTGGCGCAATGGCAGCAGCATGCTAGGCACGCGGAGAGGGCGCAGGTTCGAGTCCTTGCGCGGGAAAATTCTGTTTTATTTTTAAAAGCAGGTAAGGGTTATAAGTTAATTGTGAGAAGATTATATCATGAAAGGAACTTCGGTGCAGTGGTAAGTAGCGCATGTGTGTGTTTAGAAGATCGCAGGTTTGAGATGTATAGCAAGCGAAATTTCACTTTTATTTCACAAGTAACCGAGGCTTCAGCAGGAATATATTAAGATTAATTGTGACCCTATATTAGTAAAGAAAGAAGCATGGTGCAGTGGCCAACAGCACGGGCGAAGGAGCAAGGGCAGACGGAGCACTGGGGTTCGAGCCTCACCTCGCGCACAGGAGGTTTGGGTTTTTGCTGCTCGCTTGGGAAAGGAGTTGGAGTCTGAACCGGACTCTCCTGGCAGCATGCTAAAGCAGTGCAAGGGGTGGATAAGGATGCTACTAATCGGTGGAAGAGTTTGAGCTGATCAGGGGATTGGGTAAGAAAGAGATAAGGGAGGAAATTTAGGAGCTAATCAGGGAGCTTGGTGTTGGCCGAGTGTTGGACTCTTGAGGAGCAAGAGTTGGCCTGCCAAAGGTCTTTAGTATAGGAAAATTTGGCTAGGTCATTTAGTGTGGGGAATTTCGGCATTTGGACTTGTGGCTGCCGAATTCTTTTTGTATTTTTGGGACTGGGTTTTCTCTTTTTCTTTCTTTTTCTAAAAGCCGAAACCTACACCCTACACCTGTGCCGACTTCTCTTCTTCAAGAACTGAATTCTCTCATCTTCTTCCCTCTTCTTTTCACTTTTCTTTTCTTGTCTACTCTCATCTTCTTTATCCCTGTTTCCTCGCAAAACCAAGTACCTGCTGCCGATTACCCCTTGGACGAACCTAAATCTTTCATATTTCTCTTCTTTTTTCTTCATTTTTTTCCCTCACATCTAGGAGGCCGAATCTTGTTATAGCCGAACCCCTTTTTTTTTTCTTTAAAAAGTCGAAACCTTCATACATGTGGTTTAGGAAGCTGAATTTTTGGCTACTTGAACCTATTTCTTCTAATTACGGTAGATCGGGATTAATATCTATAACTCAACAAACCCGGCCTAGACGTTACAGCCAAATCTGGTGTGTCACATTACCTACCACTAACCAAGTTACCTAGTTTACTAAAGTTTGGGTAAGCTTTGCAAAAACCATTAATGAAGTTTTAAGAGAAATGTTCCGATTCACTAGTGTGAGTCCTATCCATTATCGATTGTTCAGGGTTTAGAAAAACGTGACTTTTTTTGCACCTTGAAAAGTTTCGTTTTGAAGATGTTTGATTATCGTGTCGGTTTGAAACAAGTAATTTTTGATAAACCCAGAGTTAACCAATTTCAACGGAATCAAATTAAGTGATGTAAATCTCAAGTCGAAAACGATTTAAGTAATTTAAAAAACCAAAATAAAAATAATAGAGCGCTCCAAGTCCACCAACTAGGGCTCATCTGCAAGGATGGAAGAGAAAGGGGGTGAGTTTGGAAAACTCAGTGTATATGGAAAATGTAACGCCCCCACGCCCGAAATTGTCGCCGGAGTCGAGCTTGAGGGGTTACCGAACATAATTTATCAAATTAAGAACTTCAAATCATTTGTTTCTACATTCACAGCTTTCTAACTACCCGCGTCACAGTTACAAGAAAAATCATATCTCGAGTTACGAAACTTTAAATCAAGATCCGTAAATTTTCCCTAAATATAGACTCATATATATATTTACTAATTTTTTTATAGAATTTTTAGTTAGGCCAATTAGTACAGTTTATTAGTTAAAGTCTCCCCTGTTTCAGGGTTCGACTGCTCTGACATCTATGTATTACGAATAAGATATCTCTCTATACAGAATTTCAATGACTATGAAGTTTGTTTTTATTAAAACTAGACTCAATAAGGAATCTGTACATAAAAAGGAAAAATTATAATTATTTTTTTAAAATTTATTATGAATTTTTAAATTTAGAACAGGGGATCCAGAAATCACTCTGGACCTGTTTCACAAAAGTTTAAATATCTCATAAAATATAATTTATATACCTGTTTTGTTCAATCCACATGAAAATAGACTCATTAAGATTAAATTTTATAACTTACTCATTATTTAGTTCCATTTATACTATTTTTAGTGATTTTTCAAATTCATGTCATTGCTGCAGCAATATTCTGTTTTAAGGCAAGTTTCATCTTTCCATGAATTTTTATGAACTAGATAACCTATTAAACTTCCATAATATCAAACATGATCTAAATTAGCCATCACCATGACTTATCAATATCAAACATTTTCTCAACCAAACATGGCCATATCATAAAATTATTTACACAAAATAAGTATATTGCTATACATGCCATACTTAAATTTTACAAGCCATTTACCCAGATGAAAGTCCTTTGGATAGTGTGATCGAACCTTCGACCCCTCCCGATTCCTGAGCTGGCTTGTTCAAAACTACAGTAAATAAAGAGGAGGGAGTAAGCATAAATGCTTAGTAAGTTCATATGTAAATAACAAGTAACATAACAATACAAATATACCAAACAACTTTAGCATGGTATCACCAAAGCATATATCACATTTCTAAACATCATTCATCATCTTACCACCTTATCGTTGTTGTATCTATTTTCAACCCTAGGGTTAAGAACATACCTATCCAAAGTGTCCATTTCACAACACTTACCAAAACGTCACTTGCATCTTAAGTGTTCTTCCATTTCACTAGAAATTTCACCCGTTGAACACATCGGAATACAACTCGGATACACGGATAATTTGCACATAAGTGCCTCATATGTAATCAAGCTACCATGTAACCCGCCCATAAGTGAACTCGGACTCAACTCAACGAGCTCGGGCGTTCGCATCCATAAGTGAACTCGGACTCAACTCAACGAGTTCGGATGCTCAACCATCCTAGTGACATGTCACTTGTATCCTAATCTATTCCTAATGTTCAAACGGGCTTTTTCCCTCGATCTCACATTTGTCGTCTTCCATGGAATATCGGAACCAATACTTGGTAGCAATTCATATTTATCAAGTAGTAAACATAATTTGCATATTACTCAACATTAACCACAAAGCATAATATTTCACGATTAAAAATTAGCGTATCATATAATTAACATCAATAACTTAAAAATAAAAATTTTGCTACATTATTTACACATGAACTTACCTTGGTACCAAAATATAAAGATTTTGCAATTTAGTCCACAATCTTTTCTTTTCCTCGATCACGACTTGAATCTCATTTTTCTTGATCTATAATACCAAATTAATCTTATTTAATACATACATTCATCAAAACAGCATTTAATACGAACTTTGGAAAAATTACACTTTTGCCCCTAAACTTTTGCATAATTACACTTTTGGCCCTAGGCTCAGGAATTAAACTTTATTCCTTATTCTTATGTTTTATAACATGCTGATCACTTTTCCCTTCTATGGCAACATCAAATTCTCTCTCTAACATATACTTGTGACTATTAGGTATTTTTGCCGATTAAGCCCTTTTACTCGTTTTCACTCAAAACCGAGTAGCACAAGTTGTCTAACATAATTTAAAACCTCATATTCTATCATAAAACATCAAAATACACAAATTTCACCTATGGATATTTTTCCAAATATAAACCCTAAGTTGAATTATTGCTAACATAAACTTAATCGAGCTACCGGGATTCCAAAAACGTAAAGAACATTAAAAACGGGGCTTGGAATCACTTACTATGGAGCTTGGAAGCTTGAAACAAACCCTAGCTATGGAGAACCCTTGAAATTTCGACCTAATGAAGAAGATGGACAAAAATTGGCTTTTAATTTTGTTTTTAATTCATTTTAATAACTAAATGACCAAAATACCCTTACTACTAAACTTTCCAAAAATTCCTTCCATGTCCTAATTTTGTCCATGAACTTAAAATTGGTCAAATTGCTATTTAAGACCTCCTCATTAGTATTCCAAAACAATTTCATACTAAAAACTTCTAGAATGCAAGTTTGCAGCTTGTTCGATTTAGTCCCTACTTTCAATTTAAGCACTTTAGGCATAGAATTTCATCACGAAATTTTCACACAATCATGCAATCATATCATAATCATCAAAATAATTATAAAATAATTATTTCTATCTCGGATTTTTGGTCACGAAACCACTATTCCGATTAAGCCCTAATTCAGGATATTACAACTCTCCCCCCCTTTTAAGGATTTTCGTCCTCAAAAATCTTACCGGTAAACAGGTGTGGATATTGGTTTCTCATAGTTTCTTCGGGTTCCCATGTAGTCTCTTCTACCCCATGCTTTTGCCACAACACTTTCACAAGTGCAACACTTTTATTTCTTAGTTGTTTGACTTCTTGAGCTAAAATCTTAATCGGTTCTTCTTCATAAGTCATATCCGGTCGTAGTTTAACTTCTGTCGGTGAAATTATATGTGAAGGATCCGAACGATATCGGCGTAACATAGATAGGTGAAACACATCATGAATCTTCTCTAATTCGGGTGGTAACGCTAGCCGATATGCTACCGCTCCAACTTTTTCAATTATTTCATACGGTCCAATAAAACGCGGACTTAACTTGCCCTTTCGTCCAAATCTAAGGACTTTCTTCCATGGAGACACTTTCAAAAATACCTTATCACCAACTTGAAACTCCATTTCTTTTCGTTTCAAATCCGCATAAGATTTCTGTCTATCTGAAGTAGCTTTCAAACAATCTCGAATCACTTTCACCTTTTCTTCGGTTTCTTTTATTAAATCAACTCCATAAATCTGATTTTCCTTGAGTTCAGTCCAATACAATGGCGTCTGACATTTACGACCATATAATGCTTCATAAGGTGCCATCTTCAAACTTGTCTGATAACTATTATTATAAGCAAATTCTACCAATGGTAAGTACCTTTCCCAACTATCTTGAAATTCCAATACGCAACATCTGAGCATGTCTTCAAGAATCTGAATTACTCTCTCTGATTGTCCATCAGTTTGTGGATGAAAGGCAGTGCTGAAATTTAACTTTGTACCTAATGGTTTTTGCAACTTTTTCCAAAACCGTGAGGTAAACGTCGGATCTCTATCCGAAATGATTGACAAAGGTATCCCATGAAGTCTAACAATCTCTCGCATATACATATCAGCTAACTTATTAAGAGAATAATCTGTACGTACCGGAATAAAATGAGCCGATTTAGTCAGTCTGTCAACTATTGCCCAGATGGCATTTTTCTTCCCTGGAGTTAACGGCAACCCTGATATAAAATCCATAGTAATCAGATCCCATTTCCATTCAGGAACCATAATAGGCTGAAGTAATCCCAAAGGTACCTGGTGTTCAACTTTCACTTGTTGACAAACTAAGCACTTTGATACAAACTCGGAAATATCTCTTTTCATTCCACTCCACCAGTACATTTTCTTCAAGTCATTATACATCTTCGTACTACCCAGATGAACTGCTAAACAACTATTATGTGCTTCATGCAAAATCTTTTGAATCAATTCATCATTTTTCGGTACACAAATCCAATTTTTAAACATCAAACAACCATCAGAACCGATTCTGAAATTTGATCCCGTATCAGCTTCACACTGTTTTCTTTTGGCTAGCAAATCTTGATCATTTTTTTTAGCTTCAGAAATCTCTTATAAAAACATCGGTCTTGCTCTTAACTCTACTAGAATCGAACCGTCATCTGACATTTTCAACTGAGTGTTCATAACTCTCAAAGCAAACAACAACTTTTTGCTTAAAGCATCGGCAACCACATTCGCTTTTCCCGGATTATAATCAGTAACAAGCTCGTAATCTTTCAATAACTCTAACCATCTTCGCTGTCTCAAATTCAAGTCTTTTTGTGACATCAAGTATTTAAGACTTTTGTGATCGGTATATACTCGGTACTTTTCACCATACAAATAATGTCGCCAAATCTTCAAAGCAAACACCACTGCAGCCAATTCCAAATCGTGAGTAGGATAATTCCTCTCATGAGGTTTTAACTGCCTCGAAGCATAAGCCACCACTTTTCCTTCTTGCATGAGGACACACCCCAAACCATTTAGAGAAGCATCACTATACACCACAAATTCTTTACCTGATTCGGGTTGTATCAACACTGGTGTTTCAGTTAATAACTTTTTCAATTCTTCGAAACTCTATTGACATTCTTTCATCCATTCAAATTTAACATACTTTCGGAGTAGTCTAGTCATAGGAGCAGCAATTATAGAAAATCCATTTACAAACCGCCGATAATACCCAGCTAGCCCCAAGAAACTCCTAACTTCAGTTACATTTTTCGGTGGTTTCCAATCAACAATGGCTGAAATTTTACTAGGATCAACCCGTATACCATCACCTAAAACAATATGACCCAAAAATCCAACTTCCCGGAGCCAAAATTCACTTTTACTAAACTTAGCATACAGCTGCTTATCTCTCAAAGTTTGCAAAACTATCCTCAAATGCTCAGCATGATCTGTCTCATCTTTTGAATAAATTAAAATATCATCTATAAACACTACAACAAATCTGTCCAGGTATGGCCGAAATATGCGATTCATTAAGTCCATAAACACAGCAGGAGCATTCGTCAACCCGAATGGCATAACTAAAAATTCATAATGACCGTACCTTGTTCTAAAAGCAGTTTTAGGGACATCTGACTCTTTCACTCGCAGCTGATAATACCCAGATCTCAAGTCAATCTTTGAAAACCATGTCGCTCCTTTTAGCTGATCAAAAAAATCATCAATTCTCGGCAATGGATACTTGTTTTTGATTGTCACCTTGTTTAACTGCTGATAATCAACACATAATCTCATAGAACCATCCTTCTTTTTCACAAATAACACGGGAGCACCCCAAGGTGAAAAACTCGGTCTCACAAAGCCTTTATCAATCAACTCTTGCAACTGCGACTTTAATTCTTTCAACTCTGTTGGTGCCATTCTATATGGAGCAATCGAGATCGGAGCTGTTCCCGGTATCAAATCTATACCAAATTCTACTTCCCTGACTGGAGGCAATCCTGGTAATTCTTCTGGAAATACGTCCGCAAATTCACACACAACCGGCACTGATTCAACGTATTAATTACATACGCCAAATAAGCTTCATAACCCTTTCTCAAATATCTCTGAGCCGACATCGAAGAAATCATACTAAATATTTCCTCTGATTTGTCTGGTTCAACCCGCAAGATTTCACCATTTTCACATTTTAATTCTATAACCTTTTCTTTTCAATTTACTACAGCATCATGCAATGTCAACCAATCCATACCCAAAATAATATCAAATTCATCAAATGGCAACAACATCAAGTCGGCCGGAAAATAATGACCCGAATCATTAAAGGGCATTTCTTGCTTACTTTATCAACTATCACGCATTTGCCTAGTGGATTCGACACTCTAATCATAAATTCTGTGTTCTCAACAGGTATATTCATACTAGACACCAGTTTCATGCATACATATGAATGAGTAGAACCAGGATCAATCAAAGCAATAACATTAGTATCATAAAGAGAAAATGTACCGGTAATCACATCGGGTGAGGAAGCATCTTCACGCGCTTTAATAGCATAAGTTCTAGCCGGAGCTCTTCCCTCAGATCTAACTGCTGCATCTCTGGCTACATTCTTACTGCTTGTTTCGCTTCCAGCTTTTCTCGGATACCTTCCCCTTGAGCCTGCACCACTAGCTTTTACACTCTGAAATTTTTCTTTCTCAGCTCTCTCTAGACAGTCTCTAATAAAATGATCTGGAGAACCACATCGAAAGCATTCATTTTCTCTGCACGGACCAAAATGATTTCTACCACACTGCTGGCACTCGAGTTTAACAAATCTCGTATTTCCCACACTAGCCGTAGAAGTAGTCTGAGATTTAGGATCCACATTCTGCTTCTTAAAATTTCCATATGATTGCCCAGCTGAAACTTGGGAACGAGGATTCATATTTCTTGACTTTTCGGGTTGCTGTGAAGGTGCATTACTCATTGGTCTTTTCTTCCAATTTCGTATTTTAGATTCTACCTTTTTCTTTTCCTTCAGTAGTTCTTCAGCCTTACAAGCTCGATCATCCAGTACTACCATTTCTTTCAGTTCAAGGATCCCGACAAATACCTTAATGTCTTCGTTGAGCCCGTCTTCAAATCGTCGGCACATCTTGGCTTCTGTAGGAACATATTCCCTGGCATACTTACTCAATCGAACAAACTCTCTTTCATATTCTGAGACTGTCATATTACCTTGCTTCAGCTCAAGAAACTCTTTACATTTCTGATCAATAAATCTTTCACTAATATATTTCTTCCGAAACTCTTCTTGAAAGAATTCCCAGGTTACCCTCTCTTTCGGTACCACCGAAATCAAAGTCTTCCACCAATTATAGGCTGAATCTCTCAACAAAGATGTAGCACATTTCAAACATTCTTCAGGTGTACAAGACAATTCATCAAATACCCGGATAGAATTTTCAAGCCAGAACTCTGCTTTCTCTGCATCATCATCAATATTTGTTCTAAATTCTTCAGCCCCTTGTTTACGAATTCTATCAACGGGGGTTCTATGAAATTTTATCATATCCACTCCCTGAGGCATCGGAGGCATAGGTTGAGGAATTGGGGGAGGTGGGGGAGGTCGTACATTTGGGTTCGTACGAACGAACTCAGTGTACCATGCACTCATCATTTGGAGAAAGGCTTCCCGATCCCTTTCTCCTCCTTCCTGACCAACAGTAGGAGGTGGGTTTTCAGTTGGCGCTACCCCTTCAGCCGGGGCTGGCGTATTACTCTCTACTTCATCTGCCACAGCTGGATCGGGATCCATTTACTATATAAAAATTCATTTAAAAAGGCCAGAAGTCGTCACACTATCACAATTCATACATATGGCATGTATAGCAAAATCCGTACATACAACACGTAGTCCGAGAACCGACTAAATCTAGCTCTGATACCACTAAATGTAACACCCTCACGCCCCGAAACCGTCGCTAGAGTCGAGCTTGAGGGGTTACCGAACATAATTTATCAAATTAAGAACTTCAAATCATTTGTTTTTACATTCACAGCTTTCTAACTACCCGCGTCACAGTTACAAGAAAAATCATATATCGAGTTACGAAACTATAAATAAAGATCCGTAAATTTTCCATAAATCTAGACTCATATATATATTTACTAATTTTTTTCTAGAATTTTTGGTTGGGCCAATTAGTACAGTTTATTAGTTAAAGTCTCCCCTGTTTTAGGGTTCGACTGCTCTGACATCTGTGTATTTCAAATAAGATATCTCTCTATACAGAATTTCAATGACTACGAGGTTTGTTTTTCTTAAAACTAGACTCAATAAGGAATCTGTACATATAAAGAAAAACTTCTAATTATTGTTTTAAAATTTATTATGAATTTTTAATATCAGAATAGGGGATCCAGAAATCACTCTGGTCCTGTTTTACAAAAGTTTAAATATCTCATAAAATATAATTTATATACCTGTTTTGTTCAATCCATATGAAAATAGACTCATTAAGCTTCAATTTTATAACTTACTCATTATTTAGTTCCATTTATACTATTTTTAGTGATTTTTCAAATTCATGTCATTGCTGCAGCAATATTCTGTTTTAAGGCAAGTTTCATCTTTCCATGAATTTTTATGAACTAGATAACCTATTAAACTTCCATAATATCAAACATGATCTAAATTAGCCATCACCATGACTTATAAATATCAAACATTTTCTCAACCAAACATGGCCATATCATAAAATTATTTACACAAAATAAGTATATTGCTATACATGCCATACTTAAATTTTACAAGCCATTTACCCAGATGAAAGTCCTTTGGATAGTGTGATCGAACCTTCGACCCGTCCCGATTCCTGAGCTGGCTTGTTCAAAACTACAGTAAATAAAGAGGAGGGAGTAAGCATAAATGCTTAGTATGTTCATATGTAAATAACAAGTAACATAACAATACAAATATACCAAACAACTTTAGCATGGTATCACCAAAGCATATATCACATTTCTAAACATCATTCATCATCTTACCACCTTATCGTTGTTGTATCTATTTTCAACCCTAGGGTTAAGAACATACCTGTCCAAAGTGTCCATTTCACAACACTTACCAAAACGTCACTTGCATCTTAAGTGTTCTTCCATTTCACTAGAAATTTCACCCGTTGAACACATCAGAATACAACTCGGATACACGGATAATTTGCACATAATTGCCTCATATGCAATCAAGCTACCATGTAACCCGCCCATAAGTGAACTCGGACTCAACTCAATGAGCTCGGGCGTTCGCATCCATAAGTGAACTCGGACTCAACTCAACGAGTTCGGATGCCTAGTTACATTTCACGAACTCGGACTCAACTCAACGAGTTCGGACATTCGCATCCATAAGTGAACTCGGACTCAACTCAACGAGTTCGAATGCTCAACCATCCTAGTGACATGTCACTTGTATCCTAATCTATTCCTAAGGTTCAAACGGGCTTTTTCCCTCGATCTCACATTTGTCGTCTTCCATGGAATATCGGAACCAATACTTGGTAGCAATTCATATTTATCAAGTAGTAAACATAATTTGCATATTACTCAACATTAACCACAAAGCATAATATTTCACGATTAAAAATTAGCGTATCATATAATTAACATCAATAACTTAAACATAATAATTATGCTACATTATTTACACATGAACTTACCTTGGTACCAAAATATAAAGATTTTGCAATTTAGTCCACAATCTTTTCTTTTCCTAGATCACGACTTGAATCTCGTTTTTCTTGATCTATAATACCAAATTAATCTTATTTAATACATACATTCATCAAAACAGCATTTAATACGAACTTTGGAAAAATTACACTTTTGCCCCTAAACTTTTGCATAATTACACTTTTGCCCCTAGGCTCGGGAATTAAACTTTATTCCTTTTTCTTATGTTTTATAACATGCTGATCACTTTTCCCTTCTATGGTAACATCAAATTCTCTCTCTAACATATACTTGTGACTATTAGGTATTTTTGCCGATTAAGCCCTTTTACTCGTTTTCACTCAAAACCGAGTAGCACAAGTTGTCTAACATAATTTAAAACCTCATATCTTATCATAAAACATCAAAATACACAAATTTCACCTATGGGTATTTTTCCAAATATAAACCCTAGGTTGAATTATTGCTAACATAAACTTAATCGAGCTACCGGGATTCCAAAAACGTAAAGAACGTTAAAAACGGGGCTTGGAATCACTTACTATGGAGCTTGGAAGCTTGAAACAAACCCTAGCTATGGAGAACCCTTGAAATTTCGACCTAATGAAGAAGATGGACAAAAATTGGCTTTTAATTTTGTTTTTAATTCATTTTAATAATTAAATGACCAAAATACCCTTACTACTAAACTTTCCAAAAATTCCTTCCATGTCCTAATTTTGTCCATGGACTTAAAATTGGTCAAATTGCTATTTAAGACCTCCTCATTAATATTCCAAAACAATTTCATACTAAAAACTTCTAGAATGCAAGTTTTGCAGCTTATTCGATTTAGTCCCTACTTTCAATTTAAGCACTTTAGGCATAGAATTTCATCACGAAATTTTCCCACAATCATGCAATCATATCATAATCATCAAAATAATTATAAAATAATTATTTCTATCTCGAATTTTTGGTCACGAAACCACTATTCCGATTAAGCCCTAATTCAGGATATTACAGAAAACCCATCCAAAGCCCAAGTCAGCTCAAGCCCATTAGGCCTAAGCCCTATTTAGATAACAACGGGTACTAGGCCGAAGCCTTTTTCAGAATACGATAAATTGGGCCTTAGCCCCTTCTCAGATAACACTATGGCCCATAGGCCCATTCCAAAACAGAACAGACATATTCGTGTATGCAAACCCAACCCAGTCTATAACCAACCGCTACACTCCACCCGTACCAGCCCTCCACTCCATGTTGGGAATAGCTCAACCCACCTAGCCCTACACTCCACAGTTGCAGCATAGCTGCTCAGATATCAGTAAGTTGAGGCAAAGCCTCCAGTACGTGGTCAAGCCACTTTCAGTACTTCCTCCATCAATAACCCATTCCCATGCATCAGATAATAATAACATGGCATGCAGTAAAAGTAACAGTCAAACATGCATTCAGGTCAACCTTAACCCTAGGGGTATATCAGTAATTTTGCTCCTAGGGGTAAAACTGTAAACTTTCCACCTATACAGGTATTTCAGTAATTTTATCAATTTTAAGGGTTCTCATGAATGTTACGGTCTTTACTAGCCCATTTGTCATCGCAGTAATTTATATATCTCAATTTCCCAATTTTAGCCATTGGGCCCTAAAACCCTAATGGGCCCTACAGTGTCCATTAGCAATTTAAGCCCATTTAATTTAAGTTTTATGACTAGTTTACCGGTTTAAGCAGTTTCGATTCTACAGTCTAACATAACATACTTATTGCCTATTTTTTTATATTATAAATATTTTTATTATTTACCCGTATGGGCCAGTAAGCCCATTAGGCCCAGTTTTAGCCTATTGAGGCCCAATTACCGAAGTGCACAAAACTTCACACACGACTAACTTACCACTTACGATTTCAGATCTAATGATTTCTAAACGTCTTGTGAGCACTCGCACACTCACAAGCCCACGAAATGCTAGAGTTTCGGCATTTCAGCTTTTGCCGAATTGAACTATGAGAAGGTGTTCGATACACACCTGTTTCGCAACGACTACTATTGAGATCCCTTACGATGTCCTACAATTGATTGCCACAATTCTTAGATTGCAACCCACAACAGCCAATCCCAATATTCAGCAACCAATATTCGAACCATGCCTCTAAAGCCTTTAGAATCTTACCTTTTTTTGCCGAAAACTGATGACTAGATCTAAGTCTAGTTGTTCTAAAGATCCAAGCCTCCGATCAAACCTCTAAAAGACATTAATCACCAAAATAAATCGTTGGTTAAAGACCCTTAAAGCCCTATGCCCAAATCGACAGCCTCCCCAGATTTTAGGGACTTCGGCTTTTCTAAATTGTAAAATAAGACTAGATCTGAGGTGATGAGCACTTACCACTTATTCCTCTTTGATTTCTACGTAGATCTGATGTAGATCTATCCTCTAAATAATAGTAGAACTCGAATCCAAGAGATCTAAAGTTTCGGCTATAAGTCCCTAAACCTATGGCATTTTGGCTTTTTAAGTGATGAAGAAGATGACGATTTGAGGATATAACTTTGAAGTAATGTTTAGAGAAGACGAAAGTTGATAAAAAAAAATAACTGAAGGATTTTGGGTTGGAGAAATCGGCACAAGAAGTGAGTTTTCAGGATTTCGGCTTTTATGGTAATCGACTATGGAGGTTATGTGGAGGTTAGGATTGACAGAGGAGGTGAGTAAGGTAATCAGAAGGTTTCAAATAGAAGAAAAGAAAAAAGAAAGAAAGAAAATGGAGGAAAAAGAGAGGAAGAAGAAATCAGCACCAAGGAGAAGGAATTTACGTTTTCGGCTTCTGTGAGAACTCAGAAAGGATGAATGGCAGTGAAAGCTTTCAGGTGGCTAACCCTAATTCTCCAAGACAGAAAAAGAAAAGAACCTAACACTAATATCAACTAAAACAATCGGCCCAACCTCCCTAGGGCCCTTGCCGAAATTCACTTAAGTGATCACATGCCCGGCTCATGCCTAAAATTAAAAAGTAACCATATACCTACCTTGCAACTTGAACCCTAGACCTTTAATTCCTTCCCAGATGCCATTTTTTTAGGAACTTAGTGGCGCCACCTTGCCACTTTACCAAGGCCTTATTTCCGTCATAATTTACGAAGTTCTTCTTAAAAGCCCACCTAACCAAGTCTCCTATTCACTTAAAATCCAACCTTGATATTTTACCGTGTTTAACTTAGGCTTGGGCCTTCTAAAGGCCCACTAACACACTTAAACACAATTCGAATATTTAGAACACCAAAATTTCAAAATTTACCAAAAATCACATAAACCCGAAAAAACCCAAAAATCAGGGCGTTACAACTCTACCCCCTTAAAGAAATTTCAGCCTCGAAATTTACCTGATCCAAATAATTAAGGGTAATGTTGATGCATAGTCTCTTCTGACTCCCAAGTAGCCTCTTCCCTTCCATGATTACGCCATAGTACTTTCACCAACGGAACCGACTTCCTTCTTAAAACTTTAACCTCTCGATCTAAAATTTGCACGGGTTCCTCCTCAAAGGTCAAATCAGTCTTTACTTCAATCTCCTCCACTGGCACAACATGTGAAAGATCCGATTGATATCGTCTCAACATGGAAAAATGAAAGACATCATGGATTCTGTCCAACTCCGGTGGTAACTCTAACTGATATGCTACTGGCCTTACCCGTTTAGGAACCCGATAAGGCCCAATAAACCGCGGACTCTGTGACACCCCTAAATTGACCCTAGTTGGAAAGCGGTTTAGGGACCGCTAAACCGAGTCACCAAATTATTTGAATATGATATTTATTGTCTAAAATATGTGAATATGAATGTGTGAAAGTTTTAAGCTTCGATTTAGTTAATTGCATGTGAATTTAGTTAATAGGACTTATGTATGACACTTTTAAAATGTGATAGTTAATCTATAAGGATCAATTAATGCATGTCATATGAATAAAGGGTTTGCATGTCAAATATCCATTATTAATGAGTAGTGGTCGGCCATGGATGGGTCATTGATGATAATATGAATTCTTTTATTAGCACTATGAGTTTAGAAAATAAAAGAATGAATTAAGAATGATAAAACATGAGGTGAGTGGGAGGAGAAACCAAAGTTGTCTCCCCCTTACTCCCCATTGCCGTGACTAGTGAAAGAGGAGAAAAACAAAGTTCTTTCTTTGTTGTTCAACTTGGCCGAATAGAAGAAGCAAAGGAGGGGAAGAAATTTCGGTCACTTGAATCCTTAGGAAGGTTAGTACATTGTGTTGAAATTGTGAAATAATTACTTGTTTTAGGTAAATTATCATGGTTCTTGCTTAGCCCATGCAAAAATTTCCACTAATGATGGGTGAATAGAGCCTTCGGCTAAGGTTATAAGGGAAGAAATTTTGATTGCTTTACTTGAATCTTGATGATGAATGTATTGAGGAAAGAACTTGGTCTTTCTAAAAATATGAATGGTTAAAGCTCATACTAGTAATAGCCGAATTAAAGAATGCTTGATGTCATGAGTAAATGCTGTTCATGTTAATTGGATGAGAAAGGGTAGTTGGGTGAAGTAGAGTCTAGCAAATGAGCACATATGTGCACTAGTTGCTAAATGAAGAAAAATTGGCTAACAAGGGAGTACTAAGGCCGAATATGATTTTGAATATTAGTGGTGTAGTTGCCAAATTTGAACTATGAAGTTATTGAGTAATGTGTGTGTTTTAAGTGATAGAATTGAGTGAATGCTTGGAATGTGATATGTATGAATTATGTGTTAAATTAAGGTTTGCTAAGCTAGCTATTAAGATGAAGTGCAAATGTTAGTATTTGATTGCTAGTGTATATATGTGTACTAGCCGAGCTTTGAATTTAAATAATGGTTGGAGCACCATGTGTTGTAATGAGATTATTTGAGTGAAATCATAGATATTTATATGATGAATTCGATTGTGGATATACATGCTTAAATAAGATGCACACATGAATGAATAGATATCTTGGTGTTGCATGTATTCGGTCATAAAGGTGCACATGAGGAAATGTTAGATTAATTGTATTAAATTGCTCAATGTGATTAAAAATGCGTATGACCATTTTGTGTTTGAGCTAAAGGTAGCCATATGACCTATCAAACTCCTTGTCATATTCGGCCTTAAGCTAGCATAATGAGACTTTAATAAGTTAAATTTGTTTGAATTAGCTCAAGAGCTTAGAGGACCAAAGTTGGATAAGGGAAGGGAAAAAGTGATCGAATAGCCGCCGAAATCGTTCGACCACATCCGAGGTAAGTTTTAAGTGATTAAACGTTGAGTAAATTCAATTATAATAGGACATAATGAGTTGATTTAATAAGATATGATGTGGCCATGATATGTCTTAAACTCAAATGGTAAGTTCCTAAGTGTTTGGACTTGGAAATTTAAGAGCAAATTGTAATAATTTGCTTAGGACAGCAGCAGTAACGTGATTTTAGAAAATCACTATAAATTGTTGGTGTGGAATTATAGGCTGAATAAAATATGTAATCAAAGCTTAGTTAGTCTAGTTTCTTATAAAAGAGACCGTGGAAGCAAAGAAATTTCCTATAAAGAGATATTTAAAGTTGTGTGGGACAGTGTCAGAATGACTCCAAAATCCCCTGTTCTGTTTTTGGAAAATCATTATAATTTGTACAAAAATGGTTATAAGATAAGATTTATATACTTAGACTCGTTAATGAGTCTAGTTTCCAATGAAATCAAATAGAACACATTATGAATTATGTACAATGAAAAATTTGATTCGTAGTGAAGAATGGTCAGATTAGTCAAACAGCAAAACAGGGAAAACTTTAAGAAAACTCTGGTATTGATTGGCCAAACCTAAAATTCTGGAAATTTTATGGATAGAATATATACGAGTCTATATTCAGGGAAAATTAACGAAAAGTGATTTGGAGTTTTGTAGCTCCAGTTATAAATAATTTAGTGAGTATTGCTCAGGAAAATAGCTCGTAGTGAATATGTGATTTTGTTGTAAACATGGATAAAACTTGTTTTAGTTGCTCATAAGCTATTGATTAAACCCATACGTGAATTGTAAATCGTGATATTGTAAAACGATATATGAGTGTTAGACGGATCTTTGATATTAAAAATTGTGAAATTGTAAGTTTATGAGTATTCGAATATGAAATGATAGTATGGCGTGAAATTGAATTATTCATTGGAAAATGATTGATTTAGGTTCGGCCAAGACAAAGTGTATACATGATAGTATATGTGGTATGTGAAGTATATTTGGATAATTGTGATGTGAATACATGAAAATTTATATTTTGATTTAGGATGTTATGTGATGAATGTGAATGTGTATATATGAGATAAGGCCGAATGGCCAATGTGATGAATGTGAACATGCATATATGTGATAAGGCCGAATGGCCAATGTGATGAATGTGAGCATGCATATGTGTGATAAGGCCGAATGGCCAATATGGTGAATATGAACATGCATATATGTGGTAAAGCCGAATGGCTAATGTGAAATATGTATGAGATATGCATATGTGGTAAAGCCGAATGGTCAATGTGAAATATATATATGAGATATGTATATGTGGTAAAGCCGAATGGCTAGTGTGAAATATGTAGGCGATGTGCGTATATTGTGGCCGAACGACCAAATGTGAAAGGTGTGTATTATTAGATATTTGATGAGGCAAATGAATTACAAATATGACAGTCGATGTGAATGTTGTAACATGTGATTAAATGTACATGAAACTTGGAAATATATTCCGGGTAAGACCCGATGACTGCGTGTGGAGGTTATGTCCGGGTAAGACCCGATACGTGTGGAGATTTTGTCCGGGTAAGACTTGATAACTTCGTGTGGAGATTTCGTCTGAGCTAAAGGTCTCGCCGATAATCCAAGTAGAGGTTAAAGCTATAAGACTTCGTAATAAGAATTGCTTATAAATATATTCAATGCGAAAGGTTAAACAGGTATGTACTCCAAGTTTATATGTGAGCTTGATTTGAACTAAATCATAAGGTAGTTATGTGATGCATACGAGAGCAATCTATGAGACTATTCCTATGATTATGTGACATCGGATCAGTGTGAGAGGTTATGTGAAATCATACAATATATCTATGTCACATGAGCTCACTTTTATGTGAAAGTTTATCTGCCTATTGTATATGATGAGATGTGCATATTCGGTAAAGGGTTGGTATGCCCGAAGGAAGAGTGAAATAAAAATATGAACAACTATGTTATAATTTGATTGTTATCTGTTGACACTGCTTAAAACTTACTAAGCATTGTAATGCTTACTCCGTTTACTTTGTTTTCTCTGTTTTATAGATCTCATTGCGAAGCTACAGGCTCGGGGATCGTCAGCAACTAGTCACACTATCACTATCCACTGCTTGTTACTGTTATGTTTAGAATTATTTTATGGCATGTATAGAATAGACTAGTGGCGGGAGAATATTTTTGGTTAATGTATATAAGCCATGCGAAAATGGCATCTTTTGAATGTTTACTTAGAGAAGTTTAAATTTTATCCCTGGCTGTGCTTAGTACTTATTTAAATGAATGATCTTTATTTCAAGAAAAAGTTCAAAATTTTACTGTTCTGACATGAGTTACAAGTTCGGTAATGCCCCTTACCTATTCCGGCGACGGTTACGGGATAGGGGTGTTACAGACTCAGTTTTCCTTTCTTGTCGAACCTCAAGATCTTTTTCCAAGGTGAAACCTTCAAGAAAACCACATCCCTAACAGCGAACTCAATCTCTTTATGCTTTAGATCTGCATACGACTTCTGTCTATCAGATGCCTCCTTTAATCGATCTCTTATCAACTTAACCTTACTTTTAGTATCTACCACTAATTCCGGTCCAAGCACTTGTCGTTCACCCAACTCTGTCCAACATGTAGGCGTACAACATCTTCACCCATAAAGTGCCTCATATGGAGCCATCTGAATACTTGCTTGGTAGCTGCTGTTGTACGCAAACTCCGCTAATGGCAAGTAGTCCTCCCAACTACCACGAAAATTGATGATACAACCTCTTAACATATCCTCTAAAACTTGAATAACCCTTTCCGGCTGTCCATCTGTCTGAAGGTGAAAAGCAGTACTAAAATCCAATCGTGTACCCAACGCCTCCTGCAACTTCTGCCAGAATCGAGATGTAAACCTAGGGTCTCGATCAGAAATAATCGACACTGGCACCCCATGCAGTTGCACTATCTCTGCCACATACAACTTGGCCAACTTTTGTAGTGAGTAATCAGTACGAACAGGTATGAAATGGGAATATTTTGTTAACCTATCCACAATTACCCACACAGAATCTTTCTTGGTGGGTGTCAAAGGTAGCCCACTCACGAAATCTATAGTTACTCTCTCCCACTTCTATAGTGGAATTTTCACCGGTTGCAGTAATCCAGAAGGCAATTGGTGCTCGGCCTTAACTTGCTGGCACATCAGACATTTCCCAACCAATTCAGTCACCTCTCATTTTAGTCTAGGCCACCAGTACACCTCTCACAGGTCTCGATATAACTTATTTCCTCTAGGATGCATAGCACAAGGTCCACCATGACCTTCTTTTAGAATTGACCGCCTCAATTCAGGGTCTTTCGGAATACAAACTCTTCCACGAAAGCACAGAGCCCCGTCAGTATTCAGTCCAAAATCCTCATTCTCACCATTCTTAACTTGCCAAAACCGAAGAACTAATGAATCATCCTTCAACTATTTTTCTTTAATCTGTTCAGTCCAGGTAGGCCTCACTTGCAATCCTGCCAACAGACTTCCATCGTCGAACAGACTCAAACGTTCAAACAAGGCTCTCAAATCAGCAACAACCCTTCGACTCAAAGCATCAGCCACCACATTAGCCTTACCTGGGTGGTACTCAATCAAACAGTCGTAATCCTTAAGCAACTCCATTAATCTTCGTTGCCTAAGGTTTAACTCCTTCTGAGCCAACAGATACTTTAGGCTTTTGTGGTCTGTGTATATAATACACTTTTCTCCATATAAGTAATATCTCCAGATTTTCAACGCGAAGATCACTGCTCCTAGCTCTAAATCATGCGTAGGGTAGTTCGCTTCATGAGGCTTAAGATGTCGCGAAGCATAAGCGACCACCTTACCCTCTTGCATCAGTACGCATCCTGACCCCACATGCGACGCATCACTGTACACAGTGAAGTCCTTCCCAGACTCTGGTTGAATCAACACTGTCGCCTCAGTCAATACCTTTTTCAACTGGTCAAAAGCTTTCTGCTATTTTTCAGTCCAGACAAATGCTACTCCTTTCCTTAACAGTTTCATTAATGGTGCAGTAATCAAAGAAAATCCCTCTACAAATCTTCTGTAATAGCCTGCCAAACCCAGAACACTCCAAATTTCTGATACTGACTTTGGTGGTTTCCATTCCAAAACTGCCTCAATTTTTTGAGGATCCACTCTAATTCTTTCGGCAAAAACCACATGACCCAGAAAAGTCACTTCTCGCAACCAGAATTCACACTTACTAAACTTCGCATAAAGTTGCTTCTCTCTCAGCCCTTGCAGCAGATGCTCATCATGCTTCTCCTCAGTTTTCGAATATACCAGAATATCATCGATAAAAATGACCATGAATCGGTCCAAGTAAGGTTGGAATACTCGTTTCATCAGATCCATGAAAGCTGCAGATGCATTCGTCAACCCAAATGGCATAACCAGAAACTCATAATGACCATATCGAGTTCTGAATGTTGTCTTATGAATATCCACTTCCTTTACCCTTAGCTGATGGTATCCAGATCGAAGGTCAATCTTGGAAAATACCGAGCTCCTCTAAGTTGGTCAAATAGATCGTCAATTCTAGGTAGTGGGCATTTGTTCTTTATCGTCAGTTTTTTCAACTGGCGGTAATTGATGCACATACGCATCGTTCCGTCCTTTTTCTTCACAAACAGGACCGGTGCTCCCCATGGAGGCACACTTTGTCTAATGAAGCCTCTATCCAACAACTTTTGGATTTGAGCTTTTAGTTCTACTAACTCCTTCAGTGCCATCCTATAGGGTGTAATGGACACTAGAGCTGTTCCAGGCAACAAATCGATTCCAAACTCGACTTCTCGATTCGGAGGTAATCCAGGAAGCTCTTCTGGGAAAACATCTCAGAATTCTCTAACAGTTCTGACTGTCTCCACAGTCAGATCCTCAGTTTCAGCTTGGCTTACAAAAGCCAAATATGCCTCGCATCCCTTACACATCAGTTTCTCAGCCTCCAAAGCCGATACTACATTGGACAAGTAATCTCTTCATTTTCCAATAATCATTACCTCTTTATCCTCGACAGTCCTTAACCCCATCCTCTTAGCTGCACAATCTGGAGTTTCCCTATGCTTGGTCAACCAGTCCATCCCTAGGATCAAATCCAATTCTCTGGACGGTAACTCCATCAAGTCTCCAAAGAAAATCCTACCTTGACTCTCTAAAGGCACCTCCCTAAAGAGTTTCTCTACCTTAACCGAGTGACCTAAAGGACTTATCACAGTTACCCCACACAGAGTCTCCTCAAAGTGTACACCCAATGCCCCAAAAATGTCACATGCAACATACGAATGAGTTGACCCCACATCTATCAGAGTAGTATAAGGTACGCCAGAGATAAAAAATGTACCAGTTATGACATTAGGTGCGTCACCCTCCTCGTGGCGACGAGCAGCATATACCAAAGCTGGCTGATGAGCTTCAGCATTAACAGTACCCCTGTCAGGTGCCTCACGTCCACGGCCATTGCCATCGCGACCTTGTCGATGACCTCTCGGCAGCGGCGGTCCACCTCGCACTGGTTGTACAGGTTGCACAGCCCTTTGTTCAGCCACTTGAGTCCGGGCTGGCCTCCTAGGACAATCCCTGATCCTATGTTCCTTTGACCCATAACGAAGACAAGCCCCAGTATGCTTTCAACATTCCCCCAGATGCACTCTGCCACAATCTCCACAAGCTTGTGGTCTAACTGTGTTCACCGGAACTACTCGAATTGGTTCCTCCATCCTAGCTCTCTTAACATTTCGGTTTGCAGCACCAGCTGGTCCAACATCCCTCCTGAATCGGTTTCGATCCCTATCGCGGTTCTTTCGTTCGGCTTGCTTCACCTCTTCAGCTATCTTAGCCTTCTCTACTAGTGCAGCAAAATCGCGCTCTCTTTGCGGAGCTATCAGCACCCTTAACTCATTCTTTAGGCCATCCTCAAAATGAACACTGCGCTCATATTCAGTGGAGATGATGCCACTAGCATACTGGCTCAATCGCAGAAACTCTGCCTCATATTCAGCAACGGTCTTACTACCCTGGGTCAGATTTAGGAATTCCTTTCTTCATGCATCCACATAGCTAGCTCCGACATATTTCTCCTTGAAGGACTACTTGAACAACTCCCATGTTACCCTCTCCGCTAGGGTACCCTCTCTCACAGTGATCCACCACTGATACGCCTCGTCCCGCAGCAACGACACTGCTCCTTTTAACTTCTGCTCCACTGAGTAGTCCAGGTCATCCATAATCCACTTCGTGGCTTCCAGCCAGTACTCAGCCACATTTGGGGCTACTCCAGATACACCCCTAAAAACCTCCGCTCCGTTGGCCCGAAGTCGCTCAGAAATGGACCCCCTATTCATGGGCCCGACATTAGCTCTGGCCACCCTTTCCAAAACTCTCAACATGGCCTAGGACAGAGCGTCGTCCCCCTGCGGCCCGATCATACGGCCCATTATCATCAACTGGTGGTGGTCATGCCTCACCAGCTAGCATGTGTTCAGAAGACGAAGATCCAGCTTGAGTACTGCCTCGGCCTCGACCACAGCCTCTTCCCTGAGCAGCTCTCGTACTCATATCGATTTATCTGATTACGAATTTTATAACATTAGTTTACTGTTTCAATTGTTTATTATAGAATATCTTATGAACAGATAAAGTTTCAGAGTTGTTCTCGTGCAATCGCAGTTTAGCTACTATCTCAGTGTCCTAGGGCTTAGTTTACCCTACAGTCTCAGTTTTATAGCCTTAATACTACTTTATCTATAGTACTATATCTAAGGCTTAGTACTATCTACAGTATTATTTTTAGTACAGTACATTATATATAGAGAGCAGAAAGATACTTACAGACTTGGTGCCGGGGATTCAGTGTGCCACCTTATCAGATTTCAGACGAACTCAGAAGATTTAGACCTTTTTAAAATCCATTTCTTAAACATTTGATTTAAGGAAACCAAGTTTGAAAATTATCTCCTTTAACCAAAAAATTTGTTTTCAAAAGTCAGATTTTTCCAAAAATACCCTCTTTGGGCTTAAAGTTTTGAAAACCTTTTTGGACCCAATCCACAGCCGAGTTGTTGCAAACGCGCTCTGATACCACTAAATGTAACACCATAAACCCGACCTAGACGTTACGGCCGAATCTGATTTGTCACATTACCTACCACTAACCAAGTTACCTAGTTTACTAAAGTTTGGGTGAGCTTTGCAAAAACCATTAATGAAGTTTTAAGAGAAATGTTCCGATTCACTAGTGTGAGTCCTATCCACTATCGATTGTTAAGGGTTTAGAAAAACGTGACTTTTGTTGCACCTTGAAAAGTTTCATTTTGAAGACGTTTGATTGTCGTGTCAGTTTGAAACAAGTAATTTTTGATAAACCCAGAGTTAACCAATTTCAACAGAATCAATTTAAGTGATGTGAATCTCAAGTCGAAAACGATTTAAGTAATTTAAAAACCCAAAATAAAAATAATAGAGCGGCCTTATTACAACTTTAACCAAAATAGAAATAATCAAAAATAAATGCGAAATTTAAAAGGAAGCTACTTGAAACTTATTCAAAACCAAAAATTTAATCTTCGTGGCCACTCTGAATCCTGTCTAGCTCCAAGTCCACCAACTAGGGCTCACTTGCAAGGATGGAAGAGAAAGGGGGTGAGTTTGGAAAACTCAGTGTATATGGAAAACCCATCCAAAGCCCAAGTCAGCTCAAGCCCATTGGGCCTAAGCCCTATTTAGATAACAGCAGGTACTGGGCCGAAGCTCTTTTCAAAATACGGTAAACTAGGCCTTAGCCCCATTTCAGATAACAGTATGGCCCATAGGCCCATTCCAGAACAGAACAGACATATTCGTGTATGCAAACCCAACCCAGCCTATAACCAACCGCTACACTCCACCCGTACCAGCCCTCCACTCCATGTGGGGAATAGGTCAACCCACCCAGCCTTACACTCCACAGTTGCAGCATAGTTGCTCAGATATCAGTAAGTTGAGGCAAAGCCTCCAGTACATGGTCAAGCCACTTTCAGTACTTCCTCCATCAATAACCCAGTCCCATGCATCAGATAATAATAACATGGCATGCAGTAAATAGTAACAGTCAAACATGCATTCAGGTCGACCTTAACCCTAGGGGTATATCAGTAATTTTGCTCCTAGGGGTAAAACTGTAAACTTTCCACCTATACAGGTATTTCAGTAATTTTATCAGTTTTAAGGGTTCTCATGAATGTTATGGTTCTTACTAGCCCATTTTTCATCGCAGTAATTTATTTATCTCAATTTCCCAATTTTAACCATTGGGCCCTAAAACCCCTAATGGGCCCTACAATGTCTATTTGCAATTTAAGCCCATTTGATTCAAGTTTTATGACCATTTTACCAATTTAAGCAGTTTCGATTCTATAGTCTAACAGAACATACTTATTGCCTATTTTTTTATATTATAAATATTTTTATTATTTACCCGTATGGGCCCGTAAGCCTATTGGGCCCAATTTTAGCCTATCGAGGCCCAATTACCAAAGTGCACGAAACCTCACACATGACTAAATTACCACTTGCGATTTTAGATCTAATGATTTCTAAACGTCTTGTGAGCACTCGCACACTCACAAGCCCACGAAATACCGTAATTTTGGCATTTCGGTTTTTGCCGAATTGAACTATGAGAGGGTGTTTGATACACACCTGTTTCACGATGAATGCTACTGAGATCCCTTACAATGTCCTACAATTGATTACCACAATTCTTAGATTGCAACCTACAACAACCAATCCTAATATTCAGCAACCCATATTCGAACCATGCCCCTAAAGCCTTTAGAATCTTACCTTTTTTTGCCGAAAACCGATGACTAGATCTAAGTCTAGTTGTTCCAAAGATCCAAGCCTCCGATCAAACCTCTAGAAGACACTAATCACCAAAATAAATCGTCAGTTAAAGACCCTTAAAGCCCTATGCCCAAATCGACAGCCTCCCTAGATTTTAGGGACTTCGACTTTTCTAAATTGTAAAATAAGACTAGATCTGAGGTGATGAGCACTTACCACTTATTCCTCTTTGATTTCTACACAAATTTGATACAGATCTATCCTCTAAACGATAATAGAACTTGAATCCAGGAGATTTGAAGTTTCGGCTATAAGTCCCTAAATCTATGGTATTTCGGCCTTTAAGTGATGAAGAAGGTGACGATTTGAGGATATAACTTTGAAGTAATGTTGCCGATAGATACTAAGGGTTTAGAGAAGATGAAAGTTGATCAAAAAGAACAAAAATAACTGAAGGATTTTGGCTTGGAGAAATCGACACAAGAAGTGAGTTTTTGGGATTTCGGCTTTTATAGCAATCGGCTATGGAGGTTTTGTAGAGGATGGGATTGACATAGGAGGTGAGTAAGGTGATCAAAAGGTTTCGGCTCGAAGAAAAAGCAAAATGCAAGAAATAAAATGGAGGAAAAAGAGAGGAAGAAGAAATCGGCACCAAGGAGAATGAATTTGCGTTTTCGGCTTTTGTGAGAACTCAGAAAGGATGAATGGCAGTGAAAGCTTTCAGGTGGCTAACCCTAATTCTCCAAGATAGAAAAAGAAAAGAACCTAACCCTAATATCAACTAAAACAATCGGCCCAACCTCCCTAGGGCCCTTGCAGAAATTCACTTAAGTGATCACATGCCCAGCTCATGCCTAAAATTAAAAAGTAACCATATGCCTACCTTGCAACTTGAACCTTGGACCTTTAATTCCTTCCCAGAAGCCATTTTTTTAGGAACTTAGTGGCACCACCTTGCCACTTTACCAAGGCCTTATTTGCTTTATAATTTACGAAGTTCTTCTTAAAAGCCCACTTAACCAAGCCTCCTATTCACTTAAAATCCAACCTTGATATTTTACCGTGTTTAACTTAGGCTTAGGCCTTCTAAAGGCCCACTAACACACTTAAACACAATTCCAATATTCAGAACACTAAAATTTCAAAATTTACCAAAAATCACAGAAACCCGGAAAAACCTGAAAATCAGGGCGTTACAATATCATAGATAAGAACACTCTTTTGGGCAGAAAAATGATTGGTAAGTATTCGAATCACTTTCGCTAGTTACTTATGTTTTAAGGAAAAGTCGAAACCCCTTAAGGGTGGTTAACGTTGGGACTAAAGGCATTTTTTCCTCTTTCTTTTGGTTTTGTATGCGCTAGCATAGACAAGGGGGCTACAGTGAAGGGCTTAAGGGCTAACTCGGTTGGACATCTAGATCTAGTCCATATTTTGATAGAAAGGTAAGAACTTTAGGGTCTAAGGCTATGTTGGTCGAATATGGTAAAGGGACTAGTACGTAGTTTGTTTTTGATATGTAGACTGACGTTTTAGTAACTCGATTGTAGGCAACTCATGTGTGGATCTCGCCAACATATCATTACAGATCAGGTGTGTAAACGACACCCACTTATAGACTATATTGACAAAAGCCAAAATGCCGAAGAGCCGGCATTTTGTAGGCTTGCGATTGTATGAGCGCTCGTGAGATGGTTTGTTTGTTAATCCTGGTAATCTCAAGTGGTAAGATTGCAGAGTGCGCAATTTTGTGCACTACGGTATATTTGGGCTTAATGGGTCGAAAACGGGTTAATGGGCCAACAGGCCCAATTCGGTAAAAACGCTCGATAAGTGTTTCTGTTAATACGTTAATAGTTGTAATATGCATGGAAACCCTAAAATAGTAAATTTACTAAAATACCCCTAAGTATGACAATTACCATTATACCCCTAAGTATGCAAAATGACCATTATACCCCCAGGGTTAATTTTGTCTAAAATGCATGATAATCGGATTCTGTATGTTGTATGCTATGGCATGTATATCTGTTGCATGAGATATGGGTTATATTGATGGAGGAAGCGTTCTGGTGGCTATGCCACAATTATCTGTTTCTGGTGGCTATGCCACAGATATTTGTTCTAGTGGCTCTGCCACAATATCTATATCTGGTGACTCTGTCACAATATCTGTTCTAGCAGCCATGCTGCAAATTCTATGGCGTGTAGCAGATGGGTGGGTCGGTAGTCTCCCCAAATGGTGTAAGGTTGGTACGGGGGTGTATACGGATGGATATGGGTTGGGTTTTCTGCAGACATGATATATCTATTCTGTCTCTGTTATGGGCCTATGGGCTTCATTCTGAATTCTGTATAGGGCTAAAGCCCAACTTAATTTGTTTCTATGGTTTGAACTGATCTAGACTATGGTTGGGTTATTTTATACACTGAGTTTTCCAAACTCACCCCTTGTTTCCATCCATGCAGGTAATCCCCAACCATAGTGGACTTGGAGTCGTGAGGGATTCGGAGTGGCCGCATGTTCTGCAAATTCAGTTTTCTTCATGTGTTTTGATCAACACTTATTTTCTTTAATTGCTTTGGGTTTTAAGTTGTAATAAGGCCGCTTTAATTATTTTTAATTGTTTAAGTATGTTTTGTTAGCTTAGGCATGATATTGATTTAATTGTTGAAGTTGAATAGCTCTAGGGCGCGTTTTAAAAAGGTTACTTGATTTCAAAATATCGCGATAACATGGCAAAGCTTCCACAATGAAGATGTTTTCAAAATTAATAACCTTTTATAATGGTTTTAAATGAATCGGTTTCCATGAACAAGCACTCGGTTAAGGTGCGGCAATGGTTGTGTGCATGTCTAGGATTGGATCCGTGGAGAGCTAGGTACTTAAGCAGTCTAATTGACTCATTTCCTCTTTTCTGGCATCCTACCTGGTGCACAGCTTCTATTCACTTTAATCTATAACGAGGATATTCTTTAAACACTAAAAAAGACTTTAGCTAAAACATGTCTTTTTAGTAACGCTTCAATGTGACACATCGGATTCGGTCATAACGTCTGGGCCGATTTTGGGGTGTTACATAACTAATGGAATTTTCTTATTTCATAAGTCTTTAACCTCACGAGCTAAAATACGGATCGGCTTTTCTTCGTAAGTCATATCAGATTGGATTTCAATATCAGACGGGGAAATTATATAGGAAGGATCAGATCTATATCGCCGAAGCATCGATACATGAAACACATTATGTATCTTTTCTAACTGAGGTGGTAGCCTCAATCTATAAGCAACTGGCCCAACTCGCTCGATGATTTCATACGGTCCGATGAACCTCGGACTCAATTTGCCCTTTTTACCAATCAGAACAGTTACTTCCATGGAGATATTTTCAGAAATACTTTATCACCGATCTCAAATTCGATATCTTTTCATTTTAAGTCCGCATAAGATTTCTGACGATCAGAGGCAGCTTTCAGACTATCTCAGATTACTTTCACATTTTGTGTAATACCCAAATACTCGTGTCCATTGATGGAGTAGGGTCACATAACATAACCTGCTCAACTCCTTTATAGAATGTTTTGCGTACATAAGAATCAGATTTGCACTTTTAAATTTCAATAATTTCAAATCTAATGTAATTAAATAATTATAACAGTAATAGCATGTTTCCATGAGTGACTTCTATAGTATGCGCATACAAAAGAGTAAAAGTGTAAAGTCTTGAGCTTAAAAGAATAACATCATACAACTAAAAATTTTCTATTCATTTGGTGATTTTTCTCCTCTTGACTGAATACCCATACATAATATATATCCCAATTGCTTAATATGTTAGTTCAAGCATAACATAATTACACTCATATCACAAATATGAACTTATATGTCAAGTTGATTAACACTTCAAGATTTATATCTAAACCATTATCAAATCCATACATAGGACTTTAGCCATATTCGCATGGCTTTATATATAGAATTTTATCAAAATATCAACCTCCCAAAATATTATCCTATACATGCCACAATGTCTACTAGAGTTTTAAACAAAGGTACCAAAAAGGTTGTCAAAAGATGCGATGACTTCGTAACAGTTCCAAGCTTTCCTCGACAAGATGATCTATACAAAACCAATAAACATACCAAGTGAGTTATTAACTCAATAAATCCTAAGAAATTTCAAGAATGTAATAATCTGATTATCTTAACAAAAATAAAATTTCAATCCAATACTAGCCGAATTCAAACATGATATCACAAGGAAATTTTATGTCACATATGTGCATTATGAATTTGGTACATACTTACCCGAATTCACTATGTACTCCTACACCATTTAATCACAAATTGAAAATACCATGGTAAATGTCATAGACAAATCATTGGCGTATATGTAAATGACATACAATGTCCAATTATTTAAATAAGCACAAATCAAGCCGCTCCATCTATCAATTAAATCTCCAATCCATTTAGATTCATTTATCTCTGCTTTATATCTTTGTTCAAATATATATATACTAATTGAGCCGATTACCTTTCTCTTCTTTCTCTCTTCCTAAGCATTATATATTAATATACAAATTAAAATCAAATCCCGTGTCTAGTATCCATGCACATTTCATTACTCCCAATTTAATGTTTTAATGAATTTTCATTTGCACAAGTAATTCTCCACGATTGATATTGCACACTTAGTGCTCGATTTGAAAGTCCGCACACATAGTGCTCTTACTTATTCGCACACATAGTGCCACTTTTTCTCACACATATAGTGCCATTTAGTTTTTGCACACAAAGTGCCGCATAACCTTGCACACATAGTGCTGAAATTTCTTATCTATAGCTACCACAATATCATAGATAGGTCAATAATCTCACATTAAATTTTCAAAAACTCATACATACCATGGTTTCTTATCTAACTTATTTTGTGTCATTTATGTGCAATATTAACCGTAACTTAAATTACTAAAGAACTTACCTTTTTAGTCGGATGAACAACTCCGATCGGCTACTCAACCGCTTTCGCTTTCCCTTTGGCTGAACTTGGCTCCCTTTGATCTTGAGCTCCAACTCCAACTAAGCAAATAAAATAACTCAATCATCGTAGCTCCAATTTATTGTGACAACCCGAATTAGGGCCTAATCAAAATAGTGGTTTCGTGACCACAAATTCGAGATAGAAATAATTTTATTTATAATTATTTTGGGGTTTATGATATGATTTCATGATTTCGTGAAAATTTCGTGATGAAATTCTATGCATTGAGCGCTTAAGTTGAGATTAGGGACTAAACCGAATAAATTGTAAAACTCGTGTTTTAGAAGTTTTTAGTATGAAATTGCTTTGGGATATTAACTAGGAGGTCTAAAATAGCAAATTTATCCATTCCTAAGTTATGGACAAAAGTTGGACATGGAGGGAATTTTTAGAACGTTTAGTAGTAAGGGCATTTTGGTCATTTGCATATTAAATGAAATAAAATGGGAAAAATAACACAAAATTGGTCATCATCTTCACTAGTTGCTGCCGAAATTCTCTCTCCTCCATAGCTAGGGTTTCTTCAACTTTCAAGCTTCATGGTAAGTGATTTCAAGCCCCGTTTTAATGTTCTTCACATTTTTGAAATCCTCGTAGCTCGGTTTACCTATTTCTACCATTATTTCGAGTTAGGGTTTATGTTTAAAAATTTACCCATGAATGATAGGCATGTATTGTGTTGTTTTATGGTAGAATATGAATGTTTGAAGTTAGGAGAACGATCTTTTCTAAGCGATTTTTAACGAAAACGAGCAAAACAGCATAATCGATAAAAATACCTATTGTTCATAACTATGTGTTAGGGTGAGAATTTGATGTTTCCATAGAAGAGTAAAATGATCAGTAGGTCTTTAAACATAAGAATAATGGCTGAAATTAAATTTCCGAGCCTTGGGGAAAAATCATAATTTTGTAAAAGTTAGGGGGCAAAAATGTAATTTTTGTATAATGTGATTTTTGGATTAAAATAAATAGTTCGAGTGTTAAATGAGCTAAATATGTTGTTATAGATCAAGAAAGGCATGGAATCGACCTCGAACGGGGGAAGGAGAAAGTTTTGGACTAAATTGCAAAATTCTCATATTTTGCACCGAGGTAAGTTTGTATGTAAATAATACATTAATTTCATTTACATTCTTATATTTCAGCCTATTATATATATATACTAGTTGATGTTGAAGTATAAATCGACTATTGGAAGAATAGAAATATGTAATAGAGAGAAAGATCCCGGTTGAACATTCAGAAAGATCGAATAAAATAAAGGGAGTGTAGCTAGGTCACATGTATGGTGCTGAGTGCACATCACGTGTACAAGAAAGCTACGAGATACTATGTAGTAGCTAGGTCACATGTGTGATACGGGATGTATCCCATGTAGACAAGAGAGCTACGTGAGAGATAAATGTAGCTAGGTCGCATGCGTAATTCCAAGTGAAGGACACCATATAGACAAAAGAGCTACGGACAAATCGGCTAGGTCGCATGAGTGGTACTAAGTGTTCACCATGTGTACAAGAGAGCCGAATTAAATGAAATATGATGGTGGGGCTGTGTGCTGAAACCATCAAGTATCGAGGATTAATCCGAATTGTTCAACGGGATGGCTTTGTGGTGACATTGTAGTCATGGGCCTATACTTGTGATGTATGAAATGTGGTGAAAATGATTTTTGATATATATATATATAAGTTAAAATGAGGTTAGTACAAAGAATGTGTGAAAGAGTGAAATTAGCATTAAAACTGTTTTGGACAGTAGCAGTGATGTTATTTGTAAAAATCACCAAAAATAGAAGAAATTTAATTATAGGTTGAATGAGATGTGAAATTAAATCTTAATGAGTTTATTTTCATATAAAAGAAATAGAGCAAGCAAAGGAATTCTATATTTTGAGATAATTACAATTGTGTGTGACTTGGTTAGGATGATTATGTGATCCCCTGTTCCAACTTTGAAAACTCATTAAAAATTGTAAAAAACAAATTAAGAAATATAGTTTATATGCCTAAATTCATTATTGAGTCTAGTTTTAAATGAAACAGGTTTCATGGTTATTTGAATTGTGTAATGAGAGAAATTAAATTCGTAGTGAACAGAGGTCAGATCAGTTGAGCTGTGTAACAGGGGAAAATTTAACTAATAAACTGTACTAATTGGCTAAACCAAAAATTCTATAAAAAAAGTAGTAAGATTTTTTATTAGTCTAGATTCAGGAAACTTTTACGGATTTGAATTTCGAGTTTCGTACCTCAAGTTATGATTTATTTAGTGATCATGACGCAGGAGGGACAACTTGATCAAATCGGAGTAAATAGTAGAATTAAAATATGATATAATTGAGTTATGTTGTAAACATATTAGATTCCTTATTTGCTATTTATATACTTACTTACTAAGCTATAAGCTTACTTTCTTTTCTCTCATTTGTCTTATAGTGTCATCCAGCTAGCACAGGAGTTAGAGATCGTTGAAGATCCGCCCGCACTATCAATACTCTTGGTATTCGAACTCAACATTTTGAAATATGGCATGTATAGTAGACTTAGTTATTTTGTTACGTGTCATAATTTTCTAGGTTTAAAATACTAATTATAGTATCAAACTAATCATTTTGTACGAAGTCTTTGAAATTGGTTTGTATTGTTAATGGCATATGTTATAATGATTCATGATCAAATTGCACGCCATATTTTTGTTGGGTTTTATTTAATAGTATATAATATAATTTGTTAATACCTCGTACCCTGTTCCGGCGACGGATACGGGTAAGGGGTGTTACATTTAGTGGTATCAGAGCTATGGTTTAGTCGGTTTTCGAACTAATAAAGTGTGTGTAAAAGTCTAGCTATACATGCCATAAAAATATTGTGATAGTGTGGTGACTCCTGATTATTCTAAATTGTGTTTTGTTTTAATATAGTAATGGATCCTGAAGGAACTGCGGCTGATGATGCTGCTAGGAATGCGCCGGCTCCCGCACAAGGGACCGCGCCTGTGGAAAGTAGAACTGAGACATTGAGACAGGGAGATGAGGCTCGGGATGCCTTTTTCCAAATGATGAACAATTGGTATACTGAGTTTATTCGAGCAAATCCAAATGCTCAACCTCTTCCACCCCCTCCCAAACCTCAGACGATTCCTGTAGCTGCTCAAAGCAAAGATTTGGTAGGAACGAACAAGCCTCCGGTTAACAAGATTCGAAAACAAGGGGCCGAAGAGTTTAGAGCAAAGATCGATGATGATCCTGAGAAAGCAGAGTTCTCGCCTGAAAATTCTACCCGTGTATTTGATGAGCTCTCATGTACACCCGAGGAGTGCTTAAAATGTGCTGTATCACTTTTGAGAGATTCGGCCTACCACTGGTGGAAGACTTTGGTAGCAGTGGTGCCAAAAGAAAGAGTTACTTGGGATTTCTTCCAGGAAGAATTCAGAAAGAAATACATAAGTCAGCGATTTATTGATCAAAAACGAAAGGAGTTCCTTGAATTGAAGCAGGGCAAGATGTCTGTGGTAGAGTATGAACGCAAATTTGTAAGACTCAGCAAGTATGCCTAGGAATATGTGTCCACCGAGGCCATTATGTGCAGAAGGTTTGAGGATGGGCTAAATGAGGACATTAAAGTGGTTGTGGGAATTTTGGAGTTGAAAGAATTTATAGTATTGGTTGACCAAGCTCTTAAAGCCGAAGAATTAAACAAAAAAGAAGAAAAGCTACTATTGAGGCTCGAGATACCAGAAAAAAGCCGATAAGTAAGTCATTTCAATCTCAATCAAAGAGGTCCAAAGAGACGTACCCTCGAATAACAGTTTCAACTGGGGATTCACACAGAGATCGTGGTAGAGCATATTTGGGGTCTAAAGCTCAAGCTACTTCAGTGGCAAGCGTGGGTAATGTGAGACCTAGAAAGCCCGAGTGTCAGCAATGTGGCAGGTAACATTATGGTGAGTGTTGGGGAAACGAGTTTTCACGAGCATTTTATTAGAGACTGTCCGGAGAAAGTTAAAGAAGAAATATTTCAGAGTGCTAGACAGAATACCACCGCTAGCAGAGGTAGACCACCGAGAAATACTGGAGGTGGGACTAGCAGTAAAACTGCGATGAAAGATTCAGCAACGAGATCAGAAGCTAGAGCGCCTGCTAGAGCTTATGCTATACATGCCCGAGAGGCTGCATCATCTCCCGATGTCATTACTGGTACATTTTCTCTTTATGATACTATTGTTATTGCATTGATTGATCCTGGATCCACTCATTCCTATATTTGCATGAATTTAGTATCTAATAAAAAGTTTCCTGTTGAGTTTACTTAGTTTACGATTAAAGTGTCGAACCCCTTAGGCCAATATGTGCTAGTTGACAAGGTTTGCAAGAATTGTCCATTAATGATTCAAGGTCACTGTTTTCCAGCTAATCTGATGCTGTTACCATTTGATGAGTTTGACATTATTTTAGGAATGGACTGGTTGACATTGTATGATGCCAAGGTAGATTGTAAACAAAAAACACTAGAGTTGAAATGTGAAAATGGAGAAATTCTGTGGGTTGAAACAGATGAATCAAATAAATTGCCTATGGTGATTCCGCACATGTCAGCACAGAAATACATGAGGAAAGGGTGTGAAACTTATCTAGCTTATGTAATGAATACTGAGTTGCCTCAACTGAAGTTTGAATCAGTACCGATAGTCTGTGAGTTTCCAGATGTATTTCCAGAGGAATTGCCTGGGTTGCCTCCGAACAGAGAGATAGAGTTTGCCATTGATTTGTTGCCGGGTACTACACCGATCTCGATTGCTCCATATAGAATGGCTCTGACTGAATTAAAAGAATTGAAGGCTCAGTTGCAAGAGTTAACAGATAAGGGATTTGTGAGACCAAGTTTCTCTCCCTAGGGTGCTCCTGTATTGTTCGTAAAGAAGAAGGATGGTTCAATGAGACTTAGCATTGATTACCGTCAGCTTAATAAGGTGACTATAAAGAACAAGTACCCATTGCCGAGGATTGATGATTTATTCGATCAGTTAAAAGGGGCCACAGTGTTTTCAAAGATCGATTTGAGGTCTGGTTACTACCAGTTGAGAGTTAAGGAGTCGGATGTGCCGAAAATCGCCTTTAGGACAAGGTATGGACATTATGAGTTTCTTGTGATGCCTTTCGGCTTAACAAATGCTCCAGCTATATTTATGGACTTGATGAACGAATCTTTCGGCCATATTTGGACAAGTTTGCAGTAGTGTTTATAGATGACATTCTAATTTATTCTCGGGATGAGTCTGAACATGCAGAACACTTGAGAACCATATTGTAGATCTTGAGAGAAAAGAAACTGTTTGCTAAGTTTAGTGAAAGTGAGTTTTGGCTTCGTGAAGTCAGATTTTTGGGACATATAGTCTCAGGTGATGGTATTCGGGTGGATCCAAGCAAGATTTCCGCGATCGTTGATTGGAAACCGCCAAAGAATGTATCCGAGGTTAGAAGCTTTTTAGGCTTGGCCGGGTATTATAGACGTTTTGTTGAGGGATTTTCGATGATTGCCTCTCCTATGACTAAGTTGTTGCAAAAGAATGTTAAGTTTGAATGGACTGATAAATGTCAGCAGAGTTTTGAAAAGTTGAAAGCACGATTGACTGAAGCACCAATTTTAGTACAGCCCGAGCCAGGAAAGGAGTTCGTAATTTAAAGTGATGCATCATTGACAGGCCTTGGATGTGTGTTGATGCAAGAGGGTAAAGTGGTAGCTTATGCTTCGAGACAGCTAAAACCGCATGAGAAGAACTATCCTACACATGATTTGGAATTGGCCGTTATTGTCTTTGCCTTGAAGATTTGACGACATTATTTGTATGGTGAAAAATGCCGAATTTTTACAGATCACAAAAGTTTGAAGTATTTGATGAATCAAAAGAATTTGAATCTGCGACAGCGGAGATGGCTTGAATTATTAAAGGATTATGAGCTAGTGATTGATTATCATCCCGGAAAAGCAAATGTAGTTGCTGACGCCTTGAGCAGGAAATTTCTTTTTACTTTGAGAGCCATGAATACGGGGTTAGCATTGTCTGATGATGGGTCAATCTTAGCAGAGATGAGGGCTAAACCGTTATTTCTCCAGCTAATTTGTGATGCTCAAAAGAACTATAGTGAGTTGCGAACCAAGAGAACTCAATGAGAATCAGGTTACGACTCAGATTTTCAAGTTGGACCAGACGACTGTTTGATATTTCGAGATAGGATATGTGTACCGAAAAATGATAAATTGATTCAGAAAATATTACATGAGGCGCACAGTGGCTGTTTATCAGTTCACCCTGGTAGCACAAAAATGTATAATGATTTAAAGAAGTTGTATTGGTGGCCAGGTATGAAAAGGGATATTTCTGAATTTGTAACCAAGTGTTTGATCTGTCAACAAGTAAAAGCTGAACATCAAGTGCCTTCAGGACTACTTCAACCGGTAATGGTGCCTGAGTGGAAATTGGACAAGATTACCATGGATTTTGTAACCGGTTTGCCTTTGACTCCTAAAAAGAAGGATGTTGTGTGGGTAGTGGTTGATAGATTAACAAAGTCAGCCCACTTTATACCAGTACGTACCGATTACTCACTTGATAAATTAGTTGAATTATATATTGCTTTGTGAGGTTGCACGGAGTACCTATGTCTATAATATTAGATAGATATCTGAGATTTACCTCGAGATTTTGGAAAAAGTTACAAGAAGCTTTGGGTACAAAATTGAACTTTAGTAAAGCGTTTCATCCATAAACAGACGGTCAGTCAGAAAGAGTAATCTAGGTACTTGAAGATATGCTTAGATGCTGTGTCTTAGAATTTGGAGGTAGTTGGGAAAAATTTAGATGCTGTGTCTTTGATTGAATTTGCCTACAATAACAGTTATCAGTCAAGTATACATATGGCACCGTACGAAGCCTTCTATGGTCGCAAGTGTCAGACTCCTTTATATTGGACCGAACTTAGTGAGAAACAGATTCACGGAGTTGATCTAGTTAAAGAAACCGAAGAGAAAATAAAAGTAATTCGGGATTGCTTGAAAGCTGCTTCAGATCGACAAAAGTCGTATGCAGATTTAAAAAGAAAAGAGATTGAATTTCAGGTGGGTGATAAAGTGTTCTTGAAGGTGTCACCATGGAAAAAGATTCTGAGATTTAGCCGAAAAGGCAAGTTGAGTCCGCGTTTTATTGGGCCGTACGAGATTACTGAGAGGATTGGACCAGTGGCATATCGGCTGGCCTTACCGGCAGAGTTAGAAAAAATTCATAACGTGTTTCATGTATCAATGTTACGACGTTATCGTTCTGATCCTTCACATGTGATTTCTTCAAGAGAAATTGAGATTCGACCGGATATGACCTATGAGGAGGAACCAATAAAGATATTGGCTTAGGAAATTAAACAGTTAAGAAATAAAAGTATAGCCTTAGTGAAAGTATTGTGGCACAGACATGGGATAGAAGAGGCTACGTGGGAACCTGAGGAAGCTATGAGGAAATAGTACCCAAACCTCTTTACCGGTAAGATTTTCGAGGATGAAAATCTCTAAAGGGGGGAGAATTGTGACAACCCGAATTAGGGCCTAATCGGAATAGTGGTTTCGTGACCACAAATCCGAGATAGAAATAATTGTTTTATAATTATTTTGGGGTTTATGATATGATTTCATGATTTCGTGAAAATTTCGTGATGAAATTCTATGCATTGAGCGCTTAAGTTGAGATTAGGGACTAAACCGAATAAATTGTAAAACTCGTGTTTTAGAAGTTTTTAGTATGAAATTGCTTTGGGATATTAACTAGGAGGTCTTAAATAGCAAATTTATCCATTCCTAAGTTATGGACAAAAGTTGGACATGGAGGGAATTTTTGGAAAGTTTAGTAGTAAGGGCATTTTGGTCATTTGTATATTAAATGAAATAAAATGGGAAAAATAACACAAAATTGGTCATCATCTTCACTAGTTGCTGCCAAAATTTGCTCTCCTCCATAGCTAGGGTTTCTTCAACTTTCAAGCTCCACAGTAAGTGATTTCAAGCCCCGTTTTTAATGTTCTTCACATTTTTGAAATCCTCGTAGCTCGATTTACCTATTTCTACCATCATTTCGAGTTAGGGTCTATGTTTAAAAATTTACGCATGAATGATAGGCATGTATTGTGTTGTTTTATGGTAGAATATGAATGTTTGAAGTTAGGAGAATAATCTTTTCTAAGCGATTTTTAACAAAAACGAGCAAAACGACATAATCGATAAAAATACTTATTGTTCATAACTATGTGTTAGAGTCAGAATTTGATGTTTCCATAGAAGAGAAAAATGATCAGTAGGTCATTAAACATAAGAATAATGGCTGAAATTAAATTTCCGAGCCTTGGGGCAAAATCATAATTTTGTAAAAGTTAGGGGGCAAAAATGTAATTTTTGTATAATTTGATTTTTGGATTAAAATAAATAGTTCGAGTGTTAAATGAGCTAAATATGTTGTTATAGATCAAGAAAGGCGTGGAATCGACCTCGAACGGAGGAAGGAGAAAGTTTTGGACTAAATTGCAAAATTCTCATATTTTGCACCGAGGTAAGTTTGTATGTAAATAATAAATTAATATCATTTACATTCTTATATTTCAGCCTATTATATAAATATATACTAGTTGATGTTGAAGTATAAATCAACTATTGGAAGAATAGAAATAAGTAATCGAGAGAGATCCCGGTTGAACATTCGGAAAGATCGAATAAAATAGAGGGAGTGTAGCTAGGTCACATGTATGGTGCTGAGTGCACATCATGTGTACAAGAAAGCTATGAGATACTATGTAGTAGCTAGGTCACATGTGTGATACGGGATGTATCCCATGTAGACAAGAGAGCTACGTGAGAGATAAATGTATCTAGGTCGCATGCGTAATTCCAAGTGAAGGACACCATGTAGACAAGAGAGCTACGAGACAAATCGGCTAGGTCGCATGAGTGGTACTAAGTGTTCACCATGTGTACAAGAGAGCCGAATTAAATGAAATATGATGGTGTGGCTGTGTGCTAAAACCATCAAGTATCGAGGATTAATCCGAATTGTTCAACCGGATGGCTTTGTGGTGACATTGTAGTCATGGGCCTATACTTGTGATGTATGAATGTGGTGAAAATGATTTGTGATATATATATAAGTTAAAATGAGGTTAGTACAAAGAATGTGTGAAAGAGTTAAAATGAGGTTAGTACAAAGAATTGTGTACTGAGATAAATTCAATTCGTAGTGAACAGAGGTCAGATCAGTTGAGCTGTGTAACAGGGGAAACTTTAACTAATAAACTGTACTAATTGCTGAACCAAAAATTCTAGAAAAAAAGTAGTAAGAATTTTTATTAGTCTAGATTCAGGAAAATTTTACGGATTTGAATTTCCAGTTTCATAACTCAAGTTATGGTTTATTTAGTGATCATGACGCAGGAGGGACAGCTTGATGAAATCGGAGTAAATAGTAGAATTAAAATATGATATAATTGAGTTATGTTGTAAACATATTAGATTCCTTATTTGTTAGTTATATACTTTGTAACACCCCGTACCCGAGTCCGTCGCCGGAGTCGGACACGAGGGGTTTGCAGACTTAAATCACTTCTTTGCACAATCCATTTTAAATTTTCTAGGCAAGCTGGCTAACTGCGTCACTGTCACCTTAAAAATCATATCTTGAGTTTCACAACTTGAAAATCAGTTTTGTAATTTTTCCCTGAAACTAGACTCATATATTCATTGACAAATTTTTTTCTAGAATTTTTGGTTAGGCCAATTAGTACAGTTTATTAGTCAAAGTCTCCCATGTTACAGGGATCGACTACACTGACCTTTGTGCATTACGACTTGGATATCTCCCTGTACAATGCTTCAATACTGATTCTGTTTGTTTCTATAGAAACTAGACTCAAAAATGAATCTATGAATATATGGCATGACTTCTAATTATCTCTGGTTAATTTATAATGAATTTCCAAAGTCGGAACAGGGAATCCAGAAACCGTTCTGGCCCTGTCTCACAAAAACCTGAATATCTCTTAAAATACTGTTCATATGATCGTTTCATTAATTTCCTATAAAAATAGATTCATCAAGGTTCGTTTACATAATTTATTCACTATTTAATTCCATTCCTACTATTTTTAGTGATTTTCCAAATCTACATCACTGCTGCTGTCAACATCTGCCTTTAAGGTAGACTTTACCTATTTCATAGTTTCCATGATTCAACTAGCCCTTTTAGCATAAATAGCACAAATTATGATAGTGATTAACCATTCCCATGGCCAATCCTTGTTAAGCATATCCACACCTCTTAATAACCATATCCATACCAAATGATTATAACATTATGCTCAAACATATATAAGCCATTTTCGCATGGCTATCCAAAATTATACAAATCCAAAGGGTCCATGACCCACAACAAAAAGGGTAGTCCTATACATGCCATTTTAAAGTTCAACCAAAAGTGTACCAAAAGGGGCTTTGATAGTGTGGGCGACTTCGACTTCAAAATTCCCGAGTCTGATAGCTGAAGAACCAAAATCTATAAAACAGAGAATCAAAGAAACGGAGTAAGCATTAAATGCTTAGTAAGTTTTGAGCAAAGAATTTAGACACAACCAAAGTATAGCATCCATGTAGCTAAACAGATAATTTCATATGCACAAAATTTCAATATCATACTTACTTCACATTACCAACCCTTATATTCATACACAAAGATCAACTTAGCCAAAGGCCGGTAGCTCATTTATCAACTGAGCGAATACTTATTTGTAAGGGCTCAACTAATTCAAAGCACATACGAAACATACCTCAATGTTGGGATGTTACAAGCGTATTAACTGAAATTTTTACAGCAAGATCGTTCATTCCCGAATCACGTACCTTCGAAATTTAACCGGATATAGCTACTCGTTCAAATGCCTTCGGGACATAGCCCGGTTATAGTAACTAGCACAAATGCCTTCGGGACTTAACCCGGATTTAGTAACTCGTACCAATGCCTTCGGGCTTAGCCCGAAATTAGTAACTCGCACAAATGCCTTCGGATCTTAGTCCGGATATGGTCACTTAGCACAAAGCCTTCAGGACTTAGCCCGGACATCATTCGAATAACCATGCACATTTAACAATAAATCATGACACATTCGTATTTCTTTTTCATTAGCAAAACTCAAACACAAGACACTTATCACTCTTGCAATTTCGGCTTAATAGCCACACACAAAGAGCATGATTTTGATTTGCTTAAAACATGATCTAATCAAATCATAATTTAAGCTCTATTACTCAAGAACTTACCTCGAATGTTGTCGAACGATTTCGATGGCTATTCGACCACTTTTTCCTTCCCTTTATCGGATTTAGTTCCCCTTTGCTCTTGAGCTTAATTTAACAAATAAAATGATTTAATCATTTGAGCATCGAAAAGAGGAACTCAAGGTACTTAGCCCATATACAATTCATTAGACATCAAAGTCACATATGTACGGAATCATGAATCAAACTCAACACATTAGTTAGTATTCTCCTTAGCCGAATTTTCTAAGTCAAGATAAATCCTTCAATATGCTTACCTATGGCCGAACAAACACATCAACCGAAACACCATCATATGAAAATATATACCTTGAGATATTATATATGTCATGCCAATACATCATGTGCAAACATATATATATATGTGTAAGAGCCGAATCACAAGGTTGATTATAACCAAACATAAACATAAATCCAAAACACAAATCTTACCTACCATGCAATAAGCATAAATCATACTTATGGATATACCACGGCCGAATACATCACAACACCTTACCATTTCAATTTTGATCATGGTTAAACAAAGAACTTAATGTCTCACTCAAAAATGCTAAAAAGAAAATCCAAGAGTTAATCAATCCACCATCACATGTATCATTAACAAGCTTCACATTTAGCATGCAATGACATTAACACAGAATCCACCTTGGCCGAATATCATCCCCATGACATAGCAAAGATTTGAACCATGGCTAATTAGAACTCAAGCTAGCAACTAAAAACATGCATGAATCTCATGGCACAACATCAACATACCTTAATCTAGATACAAGTATGGCCGAACCTCCTCCTAATCCTCTTCCAAACCAAACATGAAGCAAGAACTCCTTCCTTCTTCCTTAGAATTTTCGGCCAAGGATGAACCAAAGGATGAACACTTTTTTTTTGTTTTCTTTTCTTCCACTCACGGCAATGGGGGGGGGAGACAATCACACACATTCTTTCCTTTTTTTTCCATTTCTTTATTACCCATACTCCTTATTTTATTTTTCCTAACATACATCACTAACATAACATGTTTGTGACATGTTTCCACTCATAGCATGGCCGGCCACTAAGCTTAAATTTGGGTAAATTGACATGCAAACCCATCATTTTCACAACATGCATTAATAGGCCATTTCACATTTGCCTAGCACATTTCTAAATTTTCTCACATAAGTCCTATTTGATAAAATTCACTTACAATTGACAAAATTCAAACATGAAATTTTCACACATGCATATATACATATAATAAGCATCAAATATGACAGCTAATTATTTTTAGGACTCGGTTTTGTGGCCCCGAAACCACTTCTCGACTAGGGTCACTTTAGGGCTGTCACAACTCTTCCCCACTTAAGAAATTTTCGTCCCCGAAAATCTTACCGGTAAATAGGTTTGGGTATCGCTCTTTCATAGAGTTCTCAGGTTCCCAAGTAGCTTCTTCGATCCCGTGTTTGAGCCATAACACTTTCACTATCGGAACCCTTTTGTTTCGCAACTCTTTCACTTCACGAGCTAGGATACGAATCGGTTCTTCCTCATAACTCATATCGGCTTGAATTTCGACCTCGGAGGGGTTTATTATGTGCGAAGGATCGGATCTGTAACGTCGAAGCATCGAAACATGAAAAATGTTGTGGATTCTTTCGAGTTCAGGGGGTAAAAGCAACCTATATGCAACTGGGCCAACTCGTTCGGAGATCTCATATGGCCCAATGAATCTCAGACTCAATTTGCCCTTACGGCCAAATCTGAGTATCTTTTTCCAAGGCGAGACCTTAAGAAACACTTTGTCTCCCACTTGATACTCAATATCTCTTCGTTTTAAATCCGCATACGACTTCTGACGATCTGATGCTGCCTTCAGACTTTCACAAATTATTCTTACTTTCTGTTCAGCATCTTTAATCAAATCCACTCCGAAAATTTTACTTTCACTGAGCTCGGTCCAAAACAATGGTGTACGGCATTTACGCCCGTACAAGGCCTCGTAAGGTGCCATCTTAATACTTGATTGAAAACTATTGTTGTAAGCGAATTCAATCAAAGGTAAATACCGTTCCCATGAACCACTAAACTCGAGGATGCAACATCTCAACATATCCTCAAGTATCTGAATTATCCGCTCGGATTGACCATCGGTTTGTGGATGAAAAGCGGTGCTAAAATGCAGCTTGGTACCCAAAGCTTCTTGCAATTTCTTCCAAAATCGCGAGGTGAATCTCGGATCTCTATCCGACACGATAGAAATAGGTACCCCGTGTAATCTCACAATCTGAGAAATATACAATTCAGCTAGTTTATCCAATGAAAAATCCGTACGTACTGGGATAAAGTGAGCTGACTTAGTCAGTCTATCCACAACAACCCAAATCGCATCTTTCTTACTTGCCGATACTGGCAACCCAGATACAAAATCCATCGTGACTCGATCCCATTTCCATTCAGGTACCATGATTGGCTGGAGTAAACCCGTAGGCACTTGATGTTTCGCCTTTACTTGCTGACATATTAAACACTTCGAAACAAAATCGGAAATGTCTCGTTTCATACCATGCCACCAAAACTGGCGTCTCAGATCGTTGTACATTTTCGTACTCCCCGGGTGAATTGACATTCGGCTACAATGGGCTTCGTTCAGAATCATCAAAATGAGTTCTAAATTTCTTGGAACACACAACCGACTTCTGAACCTCAAACAATCGTCATCATCAATTTGAAATTCGGATTCCATATTCGGAACACATTCAGCCCGTTTTGCAACCAATTCATCGTCGACTTTCTGAGCTTCAAGAATTTGATAAATCAATAATGGTTTGGCCTTTAATTCAGCTACTAACACATTGTCGGGTAGAATAGACAAGTGTACATTCGTCGCTCGTAAAGCAAACAGTGATTTCCGGCTTAAGGCGTCCGCAACCACATTAGCCTTTCCCGGGTGGTAATCAATGACAAGCTCATAATCTTTCAACAACTCAAGCCAACGTCTTTGTCGCAGATTTAAGTCTCTTTGAGTCATCAAATATTTGAGACTTTTGTGATCTGAAAATACATGGCACTTCTCACCAAATAAGTAATGTCGCCATATTTTCAAGGCGAATATGATGGCAGCTAATTTGAGATCATGGGTCGGATAATTTTTCTCATGTGGTTTTAATTGTCTCGACGCATAGGCCACAACTCGACCTTCTTGCATCAACATGCAACCTAACCCAAGTAGGGAGGCGTCACTATAGATGACAAACTCTTTGCCTGATTTGGGCTGCACTAAAATTGGGGCTTCAGTCAAATAAGTTTTCAGTTGATCAAAACTTTTTTGACATTTTTCCGTCCATTCGAACTTAATATCTTTTTGAAGTAGCTTCGTCATGGGTGTGGCTATCATTGAGAAACTTTTACAAACCGTCGGTAGTAACCGGTGAGTCCCAAAAAGCTCCGAACCTCAGTAATATTTCTCGGAGGCTTCCAGTTAAGTATGGCTGAAATTTTGTTCGGGTCAACTTGAATACCCGATGCGGATACCACGTGGCCTAAGAAGCTAACCTCTCTTAACCAGAACTCACACTTACTGAACTTAGCATATAACTGCTTATCCCGTAAAATTTGCAACACTAATCTCAGGTGCTCAGCATGTTCGGTCTCATCTCTTGAATAGACCAAGATGTCATCAATAAACACAACTACGAACCGGTCCAAATACTGTCTGAAGATCCGATTCATCAAATCCATAAATACCGCAGGGGCATTAGTGAGCCCAAACGGCATCACTAAGAACTCGTAGTGGCCGTATCTCGTTCTGAAAGCAGTTTTGGGTATATCCGAATCTCGAATTTGCAACTGATAATAACCCGATCTCAAATCTATCTTTGAAAACACTGAGGCTCCCTTTAATTGATCAAACAAATCATCACTATCCGTAGCCTTAAATTCAGTAGCCCCATGTTTTCGAATTCTGTCAACTGGGTGCTTATTTGACCTTATTTGGTCAGATACCGGAGGTATGGTAGGTACGGGGGTTGTGTTTGTCGGGAATGGAGGTTGTGGAACAGTCGTATTAGTTCGAATGTATTGGTTGAACCAATCATTCATCACGCTATAGAAAGCTTGTCTAGCTTCATCATTCTGGTTACTAGCATTAGGTTGAGAGTCCGCCGGTGCTGTCCCTTGTGCGGGAGCAGGCGCTACACTCTCAAGATCATCAGCTACCGCTCGGTCGGGATCGGGATCCATTACTATAAATAAACACATTTGCAAATGTCAGAAATCACCACACTATCAAATAATCACATAAAATGGCATGTATAGCTAAACCCAACGCATTACGGTAGTCCTAGAATCTACTAGACCGTAGCTCTGATACCAATAAATTGTAAGACCCCGTACCCGAGTCCGTCGCCGGAGTCGGACACGAGGGGTTTGCAGACTTAAATCACTTCTTTGCACAATCCATTTTAAATTTTCCAGGCAAGCTGGCTAACTGCGTCACTGTCACCTTAAAAATAATATCTTGAGTTTCACAACTCGTAAATCAGTTTCGTAATTTTTCCCTGAAACTAAACTCATATATGCATCTACAAATTTTTTTCTAGAATTTTTTGTTGGGCAAATTAGCACAGTTTATTAGTCAAAGTCTCCCATGTTACAGGGATCGACTACACTGACCTTTGCGCATTACGACTTGGATATCTCCCCGTACAGGGCTTTAATACTGATGCCGTTTGTTTCTATAGAAACTAGACTCAAAAAGGAATCTATGCATATATGGAATGACTTTTAATTATCTCTGTTTAATTTATAATGAATTTCCAAAGTCGGAACAGGGAATCCAGAAACCGTTCTGGTCCTGTAGCACGAAAACCTAAATATCTCTTAACATACTGTTCATATAATCGTTTTATTACTTTCCTATGAAAATAGATTCATCAAGGTTCGTTTACATAATTTATTCACTATTTAATTCCATTCCTACTATTTTTAGTGATTTTCCAAATCTACATCACTGCTGCTGTCAGCATCTGCCTTTAAGGTAGACTTTACCTATTTCATAGTTTCCATGATTCAACTAGCCCTTTTAGCATAAATAGCACAAATTATGATAGTGATTAACCATTCCCATGGCCAATCCTTGTTAAGCATATCCACACCTCTCAATAACCATATCCATACCAAATGATTATAACATTATGCTCAAACATATATAAGCCATTTTCGCATGGCTATCCAAAATTATACAAATCCAAAGGGTCCATGATCCACAACAAAAAGGGTAGTCCGATACATGCCATTTCAAAGTTCAACCAAAAGTGTACCAAAAGGGGCTTTGATAGTGTGGGCGACTTCGACTTCAAAATTCCCGAGTTCGATAGCTGAAGAACCAAAATCTATAAAACAGAGAATCAAAGAAGCGGAGTAAGCATTAAATGCTTAGTAAGTTTTGAGCAAAGAATTTAGACACAACCAAAGTATAGCATTCATGTAGCTAAACAGATAATTTCATATGCACAAAATTTCAATATCATACTTACTTCACATTACCAACCCTTATATTCATACACAAAGATCAACTTAGCCGAAGGCCGGTAGCTCATTTATCAACTGAGCGAATACTTATTTGTAAGGGCTCAACTAATTCAAAGCACATACGAAACATACCTCAATGTTGGGATGTTACAAGCGTATTAACTGAAATTTTTACAGCAAGATCGTTCATTCCCGAATCACGTACCTTCGGAATTTAACCGGATATAGCTACTCGTTCAAATGCCTTCGGGACATAGCCCGGTTATAGTAACTCGTTCAAATGCCTTCGGGACTTAACCCGGATTTAGTAACTCGTACCAATGCCTTCGGGCTTAGCCCGGAATTAGTAACTCGTACAAATGCCTTCGGATCTTAGTCCAGATATGGTCACTTAGCACAAAGCCTTCGGTACTTAGCCCGGACATCATTCGAATAACCATGCACATTTAACAATAAATCATGACACATTCGTATTTATTTTTCATTAGCAAAACTCAAACACAAGACACTTATCACTCTTGCAATTTCGGCTCAATAGCCACACACAAAGAGCATGATTTTGATTTGCTTAAAACATGATCTAATCAAATCATAATTTAAGCTCTATTACTCAAGAACTTACCTCGGATGTTGTCGAACGATTTCGATGGCTATTCGACCACTTTTTCCTTCCCTTTATCGGATTTAGTTCCCCTTTGCTCTTGAGCTTAATTTAACAAATAAATTGATTTAATCATTTGAGCATCGAAAAGAGGAACTCAAGGTACTTAGCCCATATATAATTCATTAGACATCAAAGTCACATATGTACGGAATCATGAATCAAACTCAACACATTAGTTAGTATTCTCCTTAGCCGAATTTTCTAAGTCAAGATAAATCCTTCAATATGCTTACCTATGGCCGAACAAACACATCAACCTATGTACTCATTCATGTGGCCAAATATGCATGTTTATGTTGAGGCCAATTATATACTTAATACCACACACAAATGGCATACATTTTACTAACTAATGCATTACATATTATAACTCAATACGCATCCATCATTTACTCCATAACCGAAACACCATCATATCAAAATATATACCTTGAGATATTATATATGTCATGCCAATACATCATGTGCAAACATATATATATGTGTAAGAGCCGAATCACAAGGTTGATTATAACCAAACATAAACATAAATCCAAAACACAAATCTTCCCTACCATGCAATAAGCATAAATCATACTTATGGATATACCATGGCCGAATACATCACAACACCTTACCATTTCAATTTTGATCATGGTTAAACAAAGAACTTAATGTCTCACCCAAAAATGCTAAAAAGAAAATCCAAGAGTTAATCAATCCACCATCATATGTATCATTAACAAGCTTCACATTTAGCATGCAATGACATTAACACAAAATCCACCTTGGCCGACTATCATCCCCATGACATAGCAAAGATTTGAACCATGGCTAATTAGAACTCAAGCTAGCAACTAAAAACATGCATGAATCTCATGGCACAACATCAACATACCTTAATCTAGATACAAGTATGGCCGAACCTCCTCCTAATCCTCTTCCAAACCAAACATGAAGCAAGAACTCCTTCCTTCTTCCTTAGAATTTTCGGCCAAGGATGAACCAAAGGATGAACACTTTTTTTTTTGTTTTCTTTTCTTCCACTCACGGAAATGGGGGGGAGACAATCACACACATTCTTTCCTTTTTTTTTCCATTTCTTTATTACCCATACTCCTTATTTTATTTTTCCTAACATACATCACTAACATAACATGTTTGTGACATGTTTCCACTCATAGCATGGCCGGCCACTAAGCTTAAATTTGGGTAAATTGACATGCAAACCCATCATTTTCACAACATGCATTAATAGGCCATTTCACATTTGCCTAGCACATTTCTAAATTTTCTCACATAAGTCCTATTTGATAAAATTCACTTACAATTGACAAAATTCAAACATGAAATTTTCACACATGCATATATACATATAATAAGCATCAAATATGACAGCTAATTATTTTTATGACTCGGTTTTGTGGCCCCGAAACCACTTCCCGACTAGGGTCACTTTAGGGCTGTCACATACTTACTAAGCTATAAGCTTACTTTCTTTTCTCTCATTTGTCTTATAGTGTCATCCAGCTAGCACAGGAGTTAGAGATCGTTGAAGATCCGCCCGCACTATCAATACTCTTGGTATTCGAACTCAACATTTTGAAATATGGCATGTATAGCAGACTTAGTTATTTTGTTACGTGTCATAATTTTCTAGGTTTAAAATACTAATTATAGTATCAAACTAATCATTTTGTATGAAGCCTTTGAAATTGGTTTGTATTGTTAATGACATATGTTATAATGATTCATGATCAAATTGCATGCCATATTTTTGTTGGGTTTTATTTAATAGTATATACTATAATTTGTTAATACCTCGCACCCTGTTCCGGCGATGGATACGAGTAAGGGGTGTTACATTTAGTGGTATCAGAGCTATGGTTTAGTCAGTTCTCGGATTAATAAAGTGTGTGTAAAAGTCTAGCTATACATGCCATAAAAATATTGTGATAGTGTGGTGACTCCTGATTATTCTAAACTGTGTTTTGTTTTAATATAGTAATGGATCCTGAAGGAACTGCGGCTGATGATGCTGCTAGTAATGCGTCGGCTTCAGCACAAGGGACCGCGCTTGTGGAAAGTAGACCTGAGACATTGAGACAGGGAGATAAGGCTCGGGATGCCTTTCTCCAAATGATGAACAATTGGTATACTGAGTTTATTCGAGCAAATCCAAATGCTCAACCTCCTCTACCCCCTCCCAAACCTCAGACGATTCCTGTAGCTGCTCAAGGCATAGATTTGGTAAGAACGAACAAGCCTCCGGTTTACAAGATTTGAAAACAAGGGGCCGAAGAGTTTAGAGCAAAGATCGATGATGATCCTGAGAAAGTGGAGTTCTCGCTTGAAAATTCTACCCGTGTATTTGATGAGCTCTCATTACACCCGAGGAGTGCTTAAAATGTGTTGTATCACTTTTGAGAGATTCGATCTACCACTGGTGGAAGACTTTGGTAGCAGTAGTGCCAAAAGAAAGAGTTACTTGGGATTTCTTCCAGGAAGAATTCAGAAAGAAATACATAAGTCAGTGATTTATTGATCAAAAACGGAAAGAGTTCCTTGAATTGAAGCAGGGCAAGATGTCTGTGCCAGAGGATGAACACGAATTTGTAAGACTCAGCAAGTATGCCTAGGAATGTGTGTCCACCGAGGCCATTATGTGCAGAAGGTTTGAGGATGGGCTAAATGAGGACATTAAAGTGGTTGTGGGAATTTTGGAGTTGAAAGAATTTGTAGTATTGGTTGACCGAGCTCTTAAAGCTGAAAAATTGAACAAAGAAAGAAGAAAAGCTGCTATTGAGGCTCGAGATGCCAGAAAAGGGCTGATAAGCAAGTCATTTCAATCTCAATCAAAGAGGTCCAAAGAGACGAACCCTCGAATGACAGTTTCAACTGGGGATTCACACAGAGATCGTGGTAGAGCATATTCGGGGTCTAAAGCTCAAGCTACTTTGGTGGCAAGTGTGGGTAATGTGCGACCTAGAAAGCCCGAGTGTCAGCAATGTGGCAGGCAACATTATGGTGAGTGTTGGGGAAACGAGCGAGCTTGTTTCAGGTGCGGTTCTCGCGAGCATTTTATTAGAGACTATCCGGAGAAAGTTAAAGAAGAAAGATTTTAAAGTGCTAGACAGAATACCACCGCTAGTAGAGGTAGACCACCGAGAAATACTGGAGGTGGGACTAGCAGTAAAACTGCGATGAAAGATTCAACAGTGAGATCAGAAGCTAGAGCGCCTGCTAGAGCTTATGCTATACGTGCCCGAGAGGATGCATCATCTCCTGATGTCATTACTAGTACATTTTCTCTTTATGATACTATTGTTATTGCATTGATTGATCCCGGATCCACTCATTCCTATATTTGTACGAATTTAATATCTAAAAAAAAGTTTCCTGTTGAGTTTACTGAGTTTACGATTAAAATGTCGAACCCTTTAGGCCAATATGTGCTAGTTGACAAGGTTTGCAAGAATTGTCCATAAATGATTCAAGGTCACTGTTTTCCCGCTAATCTGATGTTGTTACCATTTGGTGAGTTTGACGTTATTTTAGGAATGGACTGGTTGACATTGTATGATGCCAAGGTAGATTGTAAACAAAAAACACTAGAGTTGAAATGTGAAAATGGAGTCGGATGACTATAAAGAACAAGTACCCATTGCCGAGGATTGATGATTTATTCGATCAGTTAAAGGGGGCCACAGTGTTTTCAAAGATTGATTTGAGGTCTGGTTACTACCAGTTGAGAGTTAAGGAGTCGGATGTGCCGAAAACCGCCTTTAGGACAAGGTATGGACATTATGAGTTTCTTGTGATGCCTTTTGGCTTAACAAATGCTCCAGCTATATTTATGGACTTGACGAACCGGATCTTTCGGCCATATTTGGACAAGTTTGTAGTAGTGTTTATAAATGACATTCTAATTTTTTCTCGGGATGAGTCTGAACATGCCGAACACTTGAGAACCATATTGCAGATCTTGAGAGAAAAGAAACTGTTTGCTAAGTTTAGTAAAAGTGAGTTTTAGCTTTGTGAAGTCAGATTTTTGGGACATATAGTCTCAGGTGATGGTATTCGGGTGGATCCAAGCAAGATTTCTGCGATCGTTGATTGGAAACCGCCAAAGAATGTATCCGAGGTTAGAAGCTTTTTAGGCTTGGCCGGGTATTATAGACGTTTTGTTGAGGGATTCTCGATGATTGCCTCTCCTATGACTAAGTTGTTACAAAAGAATGTTAAGTTTGAATGGAATGATAAATGTCAGTAGAGTTTTGAAATGTTGAAAGCACGATTGACTGAAGCACCAATTTTAGTACAGCCCGAGCCTGGAAAGGAGTTCGTAATTTATAGTGATACATCATTGACAGGCCTTGGATGTGTGTTGATGCAAGAGGGTAAAGTGGTAGCTTATGCTTCGAGACAGTTAAAATCGCATGGGAAGAACTATCCTACACATGATTTGGAATTGGCCGCTATTGTCTTTGCCTTGAAGATTTGGCGACATTATTTGTATGGTGAAAAATGTCAAATTTTTACAGATCACAAAAGTTTGAAGTATTTGATGAATCAAAAGGATTTGAATCTACGACAGCGGAGATGGCTTGAATTATTAAAGGATTATGAGCTAGTGATTGATTATCATCCGGGAAAAGCAAATGTAGTTGCTGACGCCTTGAGCAGGAAATTTCTTTTTACTTTGAGAGCCATGAATACGGGGTTAGCATTGTCTGATGATGGGTCAATCTTAGCAGAGATGGGGGCTAAACTATTATTTCTCTAGCTGATTTGTGATGCTCAAAAGAAGGATAGTGAGTTTCGAACCAAGAGAACTCAATGTTACGACTCAGATTTTTGAGTTGGACCAGACGACTGTTTGATGTTTCGAGACAGGATATGTGTACCAAAATATGATGAATTGATTCAGAAAATATTACATGAGGCGCACAGTGGCTGTTTATCAGTTCACCCTGTTAGCACAAAAATGTATAATGATTTAAAGAAGTTGTATTGGTGGCCAGGTATGAAAGGGGATATTTCTGAATTTGTAACTAAATGTTTGATCTGTCAACAAGTAAAAGCTGAACATCAAGTGCCTTCAGGACTACTTCAACTGGTAATGGTGCCTGAGTGGAAATAGGACAAGATTACCATGGATTTTGTAACCGATTTGCCTTTGACTCCTAAAAAGAAGGATGCTGTGTGGGTAGTGGTTGATAGATTAACAAAGTCAGCCCACTTTATACCAGTACGTACCGATTACTCACTTGATAAATTAGCTGAATTATATATTGCTGAAATTGTGAGGTTGCACGGAGTACCTATGTCTATAATATCAGATAGAGATCCGAGATTTACCTCGAGATTTTGGAAAAAGTTACAAGAAGCTTTGGGTACAAAATTGAACTTTAGTACCGCGTTTCATCCATAAACAGATGGTCAGTCGGAAAGAGTAATCTAGGTACTCGAGGATATGCTTAGATGCTGTGTCTTAGAATTTGAAGGTAGTTGGGAAAAATTTAGATGCTGTGTCTTTGATTGAATTTGCCTACAATAACAGTTATCAGTCAAGTATACAAATGGCACCGTACGAAGCCTTGTATGGTCGCAAGTGTCAGACTCCTTTATATTGGACCGAACTTAGTAAGGAATAGATTCACGGAGTTGATCTAGTTAAAGAAACCGAAGAGAAGATAAAAGTAATTCGGGATTGCTTGAAAGCTGCTTCAGATCGACAAAAGTCATATGCAGATTTATAAAGAAAAGAGATTGAATTTCAGGTGGGTGATAAAGTGTTCTTGAAGGTGTCACCATGGAAAAAGATTCTGAGATTTAGCTGAAAAGGCAAGTTGAGCCCGCGTTTTATTGGGCCGTACGAGATTACTGAGAGGATTGAACCAGTGGCATATCAGTTGGCCTTACCGACAGAGTTAGAAAGAATTCATAACGTGTTTCATATATCAATGTTACGACGTTATCGTTCTGATCCTTCACATGTGATTTCTCCAAGAGAAATTTAGATTCGACCGGATATGACCTATGAGGAGGAACCAATAAAGATTTTGGCTCAGGAAATTAAACAGTTAAGAAATAAAAGTATAGCCTTAGTGAAAGTATTGTGGCACAGACATGGGATAGAAGAGGCTACGTGGGAACCTGAGGAAGCTATGAGGAAACAGTACCTGAACCTCTTTACCGGTAAGATTTTCGGGGACGAAAATCTCTAAAGGGGGGAGAATTGTGACAACCCGAATTAGGGCCTAATCAGAATAGTGGTTTTGTGACCACAAATCTGAGATAGAAATAATTGTTTTATAATTATTTTGGGGTTTATGATATGATTTCATGATTTCGTGAAAATTTCGTGATGAAATTCTATGCATTGAGCGCTTAAGTTGAGATTAGGGACTAAACCGAATAAATTGTAAAACTCGTGTTTTAGAAGTTTTTAGTATGAAATTGCTTTGGGATATTAACTAGGACGTCTTAAATAGCAATTTTATCCATTCCTAAGTTATGGACAAAAGTTGGACATGGAGGGAATTTTTGGAAAGTTTAGTAGTAAGGGCATTTTGGTCATTTGTATATTAAATGAAATAAAATGGGAAAAATAACACAAAATTGGTCATCATCTTCACTAGTTGCTGTCAAAATTTGCTCTCCTCCATAGCTAGGGTTTCTTCAACTTTCAAGCTTCATAGTAAGTGATTTCAAGCCCCGTTTTTAATGTTCTTCACATTTTTGAAATCCTCGTAGCTCGATTTACCTATTTCTACCATTATTTCGAGTTAGGGTCTATGTTTAAAAATTTACCCATGAATGATAGGCATGTATTGTGTTGTTTGATGGTAGAATATGAATGTTTGAAGTTAGGAGAACGATCTTTTCTAAGCGATTTTTAACGAAAACGAGCAAAACGACATAATCGATAAAAATACCTATTGTTCATAACTATGTGTTAGAGTGAGAATTTGATGTTTCCATAGAAGAGAAAAATGATCAGTAGGTCATTAAACATAAGAATAATGGCTGAAATTAAATTTCCGAGCCTTGGGACAAAATCATAATTTTGTAAAAGTTAGGGGACAAAAACGTAATTTTTGTATAATGTGATTTTTGGATTAAAATAAATAGTTCGAGTGTTAAATGAGCTAAATATGTTGTTATAGATCAAGAAAGGCGTGGAATCGACCTCGAACGGGGGAAGGAGAAAGTTTTGGACTAAATTGCAAAATTCCCATATTTTGCACCGAGGTAAGTTTGTATGTAAATAATACATTAATTTCATTTACATTCTTATATTTCAGCCTATTATATATATATACTAGTTGATGTTGAAGTATAAATCGACTATTGGAAGAATAGAAATATGTAATAGAGAGAAAGATCCCGGTTGAACATTCAGAAAGATCGAATAAAATAAAGGGAGTGTAGCTAGGTCACATGTATGGTGCTGAGTGCACATCACGTGTACAAGAAAGCTACGAGATACTATGTAGTAGCTAGGTCACATGTGTGATACCGGATGTATCCCATGTAGACAAGAGAGCTACGTGAGAGATAAATGTAGCTAGGTCGCATGCGTAATTCCAAGTGAAGGGCACCATGTAGACAAAAGAGCTACGAGACAAATCGGCTAGGTCGCATGAGTGGTACTAAGTGTTCACCATGTGTAGAAGAGAGCCGAATTAAATGAAATATGATGATGGGACTGTGTGCTAAAACCATCAAGTATCGAGGATTAATCCGAATTGTTCAACGGGATGGCTTTGTGGTGACATTGTAGTCATGGGCCTATACTTGTGATGTATGAAATGTGGTGAAAATGATTTGTGATATATATATATATAAGTTAAAATGAGGTAAGTACAAAGAATGTGTGAAAGAGTGAAATTAGCATTAAAACTGTTTTGGACAGCAGCAGTGATGTGATTTGTAAAAATCACCAAAAATAGAAGGAATTTAATTATAGGTTGGATGAGATGTGTAACACCCCGAACCCGATACCGTCGCCGGAGTCGAACACGAGGTGTTAACAGACTTCAAACCACTTATTCGACATTTCCCAGACAAGCTGCCAATCTGCGTACTAGTCGCTTTAAAAATCATATCTTGAGTTCTGAAACTCGAAATTCAGTTCCGTAAATTTTCCCTGGAACTAGACTCATATACCTATATGGTAGAATTTTTGTAGAATTTTTGGTCGGCCAAATTAGTACAGTTTATTAGTCAAAGTCTCCCATGTTACAGGGATCGACTACACTGACCCTTGTGCATTACGAATTGGATATCTCCCTGCACAGAGCTTCAATACTGATGTCGTTTGTTCCTATAGAAGCTAGACTCAGAGAGGAATCTGTACATATATTGCATGACTCCTAATTATCTCTGGTTAATTTATAATAAATCTCCAAAGTCGGAACAGGGAATCCAGAAACCGTTCTGGCCCTGTCTCACGAGAACCTGAATATCTCTTAACATACTGTCCATATGATCTTTTGTTACTTCTATATGAAAATAGACTCATCGAGCTTCGAATAAATAATTTATTCATCAATTAATTCCACTCCTACTATTTTTAGTGATTTTTCAATCTCACGTCACTGCTGCTGCCAGCATCTGTTACGAAAGCAACTATACCCATTTCGTGATTTCTCCTTGATCTAACTAGTAATTCACCATACATATCACAAATTATGATCATGACTAGCCATGCCAAAGGCTAATCATTGTCAAACATCCCCTACTACACTATTGCCATATCATGAATTTTAACACCAAAATAATCAACCATGACATATGGCATAAAAAGGTCGAATTATCAAGATTTACGACCTAACGTTATGAAACCAAACCCAACGAACATTTATGCCATTTTCGCATTGCTAAAAGTTTACATACCAAAGTTCAAACACAACATAATAGCCTATACATGCCGAAATGTTCTCCTAAGCCGACTAAGAAGAAAGTACCAAAACTTGCTAGCCGGTGTGATGACTCCAATGACGGCCCGATCACGCAAAAAGAGACGAGTCCAAGAAACCTAGAATAGGTGACAAGGAAACACCGAGTGAGTATATAACTCAATAAGTCATAAGCAATGCACTACCATCCATTAATAACATTATCACAATAGGAAACAAAATGGAACGAGGCTAGTTACTCCATCCATACCGAACCATGCCATAGTTCCTCAGACCCATCGGTTCAATCTCATACCAAATCATGCATTCACTTTCCATTTACTCATCAATAGGATATTTGAGGCATTTTCATACATCATTTTATTTTCGTTACAATCATACAACTAAACGGCCTTTCACCTATTCCACGATAAATCTTATGTACGTGACTTCAAGTATATTTGTCACATAGGTTCAAACTTATCAAGCTCAACTCCAAATATAGTCATAGCACCTATTAGCCATGAACTCAAGGTACTTACCCGATCCGCTGTCCGTGATCGACTCAATAATGTCGCCCACTTAGTGTCCATAATGATTCAAAAGTATATATTAAGTCCGCACACTCAGTGCTATATAATCAACTCGCACACTTAGTGCTATATAATCAAACTCGCACACTTAGTGCTACATAATCAAACTCGCACACTTAGTGCTACATAATCAAACTCGCACACTTAGTGCTACATAATCAAACTCGCACACTTAGTGCTACATAATCAAACTCGCACACTTAGTGCTACATAGTCAGACTCGCACACTTAGTGCTGTACAATTTAAACTCGCACACTTAGCGCCAATCTCATGATCATAAATGTTTATACCTGCACTCTTAGTGCCGAGGTCAACAACTCAATACATCTCACCTCTTTTCTCTTCATTCAACACTTTCATCACCACATACATACATGTATATAAATTTATCATTCCATTCAGCATGATTACATAGACATTATGTCTATTTAGATCAATACAAAATATATGCTTGACGACTTACTTTGTGTTGGGTAAGACGGTTCCAACTCGGTTACTCGATGATCTTTTCTTTGCCCTTGCTTGCCTCTCCACCTTTAGCTTCTTGAGCTAAATCGATAAATTAACTAGTTTAACCATCTTGCTAAACATTCATACTTCAATTACACATGCATATGTATGTTTGTATATTCGGCAATGACAATGGTAATTTAGCAAACCTTAATTTAACTTATAATTGTTCATAACACATTTAAAGCATCCACTCCATTCCATCATTTTAAAGCACATACATTACTCAATATTATCCAAGTTCACATTCGGCATTTTCACAAATACACATGCCGATTTCATTCACTCATCTCTAATGTTAATTAAGAAATGCCGAATGTCGCCAACTAAATGGCATACACACACACCCACATGCATAAAAGTCATCCACACCTCCTATAGCTCATTCGGCATTCACCTTTGCTAGTTTTTCCCATTTTTTGTCGGTTATATATACATAGTCCTAAGGTAATATCACGAATGGGCTTACATATATATGTATATATATATATAGCCGAATATGCAAAGCTTAAACTCAACATCACATAAGCTCCTAAGTGATGGCCGAATATGTATATCTATATATATTCATCAACTATACTATTACCTTTAATTTATCTAATCACACAATTTCATCTAAGTTTAGCATGAAACACAATCATCACCCTTATTAATCTTTTATAGCCGAAAACCATACTTACCCCCAAAATCGAAATTTCAACATGGTTTACAAAAATCACTTGATAACTCACTCAATATTAACTAAAATTTCAAAAGCTAGTACAACTTCCTTACCTTAATAGTGACTTAAGATGACCAATTGCTCATGTTACCAACAAGATTCAAGATTTGAACATGGGCTAACTAAGGGACTTAGTAACTAGCTTAATACATTCAACAATTTCCAAAAGCTACCATGCATTACATACCTTATTCAAGACTAGAAGGAGTGGCCGAATGTTTTACTTCCCCTTCCCCCTTCTTCTTAGCATTTTCGGCCAAGGATGATAAAAGATGAACAATTTTTTTCTTTCTTCTTTAGATTCGGCTAGCAAGAACATGAATGATGATCCCTTTTTTTTTTCCCTTTCATCATTCTTTTTTTTCCATTTCTTTATTACTAACTTTTTATTTTGTTATTCATCCCATGATGCACCAACAAAACATGTCTATGACATGTTTTGCCCATCACACCTTGTCCACCTTATTTGTCATGGCCGGCCACTATAAAAAGGGGGGAAATTTGACATGCAAGTCCTCCCCTTTTTCCACATGCACTAATAGGTCCTTACGCATTGACCTATCACATTTTAAAATTTTCTCGCATAAGTCCTATTGACTAAATTCACATGCAATCGACTAAATCGAAGCTTGAAATTTTCACACATTCATAATTACATATTCTAGACAATAATTATCACATTCAAACATTTCGGTGACTCGGTTTAGCGGTCCCGAAACCACTTCCCGACTAGGGTCAATTTTGGGCTGTTACAACTCTCCCCCACTTAAGAAATTTTCGTCCCCGAAAATCTTACCGGTAAATAGGTTTGGGTATCGTTCTTTCATCGAGCTCTCGGTTTCCCAAGTAGCTTCCTCGATCCCATGTTTGAGCCATAACACCTTCACTAACGGAACCCTTTTGTTTCGCAACTCCTTCACTTCACGAGCTAGGATACGTATCGGTTCTTCTTCATAACTCATATCGGCTTGAATTTCAACCTCTGATGGGCTAATTATATGCGATGGATCAGATCGATAGCGTCGAAGCATCGAAACATGAAAGACGTCGTGAATCTTTTCAAGCTCAGGGGGCAAAATCAATCTATACGCGACCGGACCAACTCGTTCGGAGATTTCGTACGGCCCAATGAATCTCGGGCTCAACTTGCCCTTACGGCCAAACCTGAGTACCTTTTTCCAAGGCGAAACTTTAAGGAACACTTTATCTCCCACCTGATATTCAATGTCCTTTCGTTTCAAGTCCGCATACGATTTCTGACGATCTGTGGCTGCCTTCAGACTTTCACGGATTACCTTTACTTTCTGTTCGGCATCTTTAATCAAATCAACTCCGAAAATTTTACTTTCACCGAGCTCGGTCCAAAACAATGGTGTACGGCATTTACGACCGTACAAAGCCTCGTAAGGTGCCATCTTAATACTTGATTGAAAACTATTGTTGTAAGCGAATTCAATCAAAGGTACATACCGTTCCCATGAACCACTAAACTCAAGGATGCAGCATCTCAGCATATCCTCGAGTATCTGAATTATCCGCTCGGATTGACCATCGGTTTGGGGATGAAAAGCGGTGCTAAAATGCAGCTTGGTACCCAAAGCTTCTTGCAATTTCTTCCAAAATCGCGAGGTGAATCTCGGATCTCTATCCGACACGATAGAAATAGGTACTCCATGTAATCTCACAATCTGAGAAACATACAATTCGGCTAGTTTATCCAATGAAAAATCCGTACGCACGGGGATAAAGTGAGCCGACTTAGTCAGTCTATCAACAACAACCCAAATCGCATCCTTCTTACTTGTTGACAATGGTAGTCCGGACACAAAGTCCATTGTGACTCGATCCCATTTCCACTCGGGTATCATGATTGGCTGAAGTAATCCTGAAGGCACTTGATGTTCCGCTTTCACTTGTTGACATATTAAACATCTCGAAACAAAGTCGGAGATGTCCCGTTTCATACCATGCCACCAAAACCGTCGTTTCAAATCGTTGTACATTTTCGTACTCCCCGGGTGAATTGACATTCGGCTACAATGAGCTTCGTTCAGAATCATCGAAATGAGTTCTGAATTTCTTGGAACACACAACCGACTTCTGAACCTCAAACAATCGTCATCATCAATTTGAAATTCGGATTCCATATTCGGAATACATTCAGCCCGTTTTGCAACCAATTCATCGTCGACTTTCTGAGCTTCACTAATTTGATGAATCAATGATGGTTTGGCCTTTAATTCAGCTACTAACACATTGTCAAGTAGAACAGACAAGTGCACATTCATCGCTCGTAAAGCAAACAGCGATTTTCGGCTTAAGGCGTCCGCAACCACATTAGCCTTTCCCGGGTGGTAGTCAATGACAAGCTCGTAATCCTTTAACAACTCAAGCCAACGTCTTTGTCGCAGATTTAAGTCTCTTTGAGTCATCAAATATTTGAGACTTTTGTGATCCGAAAATACATGGCACTTTTCGCCAAACAAATAATGTCGCCATATTTTCAAAGCAAATACGATGGCGGCTAGCTCGAGATCATGGGTTGGATAATTTCTCTCGTGTGGCTTCAATTGTCTCGACGCATAGGCCACAACTCGACCTTCTTGCATCAATACGCAACCCAACCCGAGTAGGGATGCGTCACTATAAATGACAAACTCTTTGCCTGATTCGGGTTGCACTAAAATTGGAGCTTCAGTCAAATAAGTTTTTAGTTGATCAAAACTTTTCTGACATTTCTCCGTCCATTCGAACTTAACATCCTTTTGAAGTAGCTTCGTCATTGGTGTGGCTATCATCGAGAAACCTTTTACAAATCGTCGGTAATAACCGGCGAGCCCCAGGAAGCTCCGAACTTCGGTAATATTTCTTGGAGGCTTCCAGTTAAGTATGGCTGAAATTTTGCTCGGGTCAACTCGAATACCCGATGCGGATACCACATGACCCAAGAAGCTAACCTCTCTTAACCAGAACTCACACTTACTGAACTTAGCATATAACTGCTTATCCCACAAAATTTGTAATACTAGCCTCAGATGCTCAGCATGTTCGGTCTCATCTCTTGAATAGACCAAGATGTCATCAATGAACACAACTACGAACCGATCCAAATATGGTCTGAAGACCCGATTCATCAAATCCATAAATACCGCAAGGGCATTTGTGAGCCCAAACGGCATCACTAAGAACTCGTAGTGACCGTACCTCGTTCTGAAAGCAGTTTTGGGTACGTCCGAATCTCGAATCCGCAACTTATAATAACCCGATCTCAAATCTATCTTTGAAAACACTGATGCTCCCTTTAATTGATCAAACAAATCATCAATACGTGGTAACGGATATTTATTCTTTATCGTCACTTTATTCAGTTGACGATAGTCAATGCACAACCTCATGGTTCCGTCCTTCTTTTTCACGAACAATACTGGTGCACCCCAAGGTGAGAAACTTGGTCGAGCAAAACCTCTATCCGTCAATTCTTGCAACTGAGCTTTCAACTCTTTTAACTCGGTTGGTGCCATACGATACGGAGCTATCGAAATCGGCGTAGTTCCCGGTACAAGCTCAATACCAAACTCTATCTCCCGAACAGGTGGCAAACCCGGTAACTCTTCAGGAAAAACATCCGGGTATTCACAAACCACCGGCACAAATTCGGGTTTCTTTTCTAACTCTTTGTCATCAAGTACATACGCAAGGTATGCTTCGCACCCTTTTCTTACATATTTCTGGGCCAACAGTGCTGATATTACAGCTGGCAACCCCCCTTAAGTCCGTAGACTCAATTCGAATTATCTCGTTATTTGCGCACCTCAAATCAATAGTCTTGCTTTTGTAATTCACAACCGCATCATGCGCGGTCAACCAATCCAAACCAAGAATAACGTCAAATTCGTCAAACGGCAAAAGCATCAAATCGGCCGGAAGACAAGATTCTCGGATTTTTAGAGGGCATCTCTTACACACTTTATCAACAAGTACGCATTGACCCAAAGGGTTTGACACTCGAATTACGAACTCAGTAGACTCAACAGGTAGAGTCTTACTGGATGCTAAGGTTTCGCATACATATGAATGAGTAGAGCCAAGGTCAATCAATGCAATCACATTAGTATCAAAGAGAGTGAAGGTACCAGTGATGACGTCAGGGGGGGATGCCTCCTCTCGTGCGCGGATGGCATATGCTCTAGCAGGAGTTCGATTCTCGGCTCGAACAGCCGTATCAGAGGCCCCTCTCTGACTACCACCCCTACCTCCTAAAATTCTCGGTGGTCTACCTCTAGTTGTCACTCCACTAGGTCTTGCACCTTGAATCTTATTCTTCTCATGAAGCTTCGTGCAATCTCTAATGAAGTGGTCCTTCGAACCGCATCCATAACAGGCCCTGTTAGTAGACTTACCCCAACATTCACCTAGGTGTAGTCTTCCGCATTGGGGACATTCAGGTTTCTCTTGACGATTATTGCCCACACTAGCTACCGAAGTAGCTCGGGAGCCCGTCGATGGTCTTGCTCTGATGGAAATTCCCGCAGTCGTCCTCGACTTATTAGTGTCCTCCCTGAACTTCTTTACGGCTGAGAACGGAGCTTTACCCGTCGATCTTTTACGATAGTCTCTAGCTTCAAATTCAGCCTTCTTCTTCTCCCTTCCAAGTTCTTCCGCCTTGCAGGCTCGTTCGACTAGTGTTACGAATTCTTTTATTTCCAAAATACCCATTAGTAGCTTTAAATCTTCATTCAATCCTTCTTCAAATCTTTTGCACATAGCAACCTCATCAGCTACACACTCCCGGGCATACCTACTGAGTCTTACGAATTCATGTTCGTATTCAGATACTGTCATACGGCCTTGCTTGAGTTCCAAGAATTCCTTACGCTTTTGATCAATGAACCGTTGACTAATATATTTCTTTCGAAATTCCGTCTGAAAGAAGTCCCAAGTTACTCGTTCGTTTGGGACTATGGAAATCAGGGTCCTCCACCAATAGTAGGCTGAGTCCCGCAACAAGGATATAGCACACTTTAGACATTCATCGGGTGTGCATGACAGTTCATCAAACACCCGAATGGTGTTATCAAGCCAGAACTCGGCCCTTTCAGCATCATCAGTAACTATGGCCCTGAACTCCTCAGCCCCGCGCTTCCTAATCAAGTCTACAGGTGGCTTACTCAGCCTCACAGGATCAGTGACTGATGGCATTACGGGCTCTTGGGGTGGATTATTCAAATTCGGGAATTGTTGGACAGCAGGATTGGTTCGGGCATATTGCGCGAGCCACTCATTCATCATGGTAAAGAAGGCTTGTTTAGCCCCCTCACCTTGATTATTCGCAGATGACTGAGGTTCAACAGGCGGTGTCCCTTGTGCAGGAGCAGCCGCTACACTTTCAACGTCATCCGCTAAGATTCTTTCTACACCGGGGTCCATTTACTAATCAAAACAAAAACATTTTAACCGTCAGAAGTCATCACACATTTAAACATTAACATTAAGGCATGTATAGCTAGACTCATACGCGCTATGGTAGTCCTAGAACCGACTAAACCATAGCTCTGATACCAATCAAATGTAACACCCCGAACCCGATACCGTCGCCGGAGTCGAACACGAGGTGTTAACAGACTTCAAACCACTTATTCGACATTTCCCAGACAAGCTGCCAATCTACGTACTAGTCGCTTTAAAAATCATATCTTGAGTTCTGAAACTCGAAATCCAGTTCCGTAAATTTTCCCTGGAACTAGACTCATATACCTATATGGTAGAATTTTTGTAGAATTTTTGGTCGGGCCAATTAGTACAGTTTATTAGTCAAAGTCTCCCATGTTACAGGGATCGACTACACTGACCCTTGCGCATTACGAATTGGATATCTCCCTGCACAGAGCTTCAATACTGATGTCGTTTGTTCCTATAGAAACTAGACTCAGAGAGGAATCTGTACATATATGGCATGACTCCTAATTATCTCTGGTTAATTTATAATAAATCTCCAAAGTCGGAACAGGGAATCCAGAAACCGTTCTGGCACTGTCTCACGAGAACCTGAATATCTCTTAACATACTGTCCATATGATCTTTTCGTTACTTCTATATGAAAATAGACTCATCGAGCTTCGAATACATAATTTATTCATCAATTAATTCCACTCCTACTATTTTTAGTGATTTTTAAATCTCACGTCACTGCTGCTGCCAGCATCTGTTACGAAAGCAACTATACCCATTTCGTGATTTCTCCTTGATCTAACTAGTAATTCACCATACATATCACAAATTATGATCATGACTAGCCATGCCAAAGGCTAATCATTGTCAAACATCCCCCTACTACACTATTGCCATATCATGAATTTTAACACCAAAATAATCAACCATGACATATGGCATAAAAAGGTCGAATTATCAAGATTTACGACCTAACGTTATGAAACCAAACCCAACCGAACATTTATGCCATTTTCGCATGGCTAAAAGTTTACATACCAAAGTTCAAACAAAACATAATAGCCTATACATGCCGAAATGTTCTCCTAAGCCGACTAAGAAGAAAGTACCAAAACTTGCTAGCCGGTGTGATGACTCCAATGACGGCCCGATCACGCAAAAAGAGACGAGTCCAAGAAACCTAGAATAGGTGACAAGGAAACACCGAGTGAGTATATAACTCAATAAGTCATAAGCAATGCACTACCATCCATTAATAACATTATCACAATAGGAAACAAAATGGAGCGAGGCTAGTTACTCCATCCATACCGAACCATGCCATAGTTCCTCAGACCCATCGGTTCAATCTCATACCAAATCATGCATTCACATTCCATATACTCATCAATAGGATATTTGAGGCATTTTCATACATCATTTTATTTTCGTTACAATCATACAACTAAACGGCCTTTCACCTATTCCACGATAAATCTTATGTACGTGACTTCAAGTATATTTGTCACATAGGTTCAAACTTACCAAGCTCAACTCCAAATATAGTCATAGCACCTATTAGCCATGAACTCAAGGTACTTACCCAGTCCGCTGTCCGTGATCGACTCAATAATGTCGCACACTTAGTGTCCATAATGATTCAAAAGTATATATTAAGTCCGCACACTCAGTGCTATATAATCAACTCGCACACTTAGTGCTATATAATCAAACTCGCACACTTAGTGCTACATAATCAAACTCGCACACTTAGTGCTACATAATCAAACTCGCACACTTAGTGCTACATAATCAAACTCGCACACTTAGTGCTACATAATCAAACTCGCACACTTAGTGCTGTACAATTTAAACCCGCACACTTAGCGCCAATCTCATGATCATAAATGTTTATACCTGCACTCTTAGTGCCGAGGTCAACAACTCAATACATCTCACCTCTTTTCTCTTCATTCAACACTTTCATCACCACATACATACATGTATATAAATTTATCATTCCATTCAGCATGATTACATAGACATTATGTCTATTTAGATCAATACAAAATATATGCTTGACGACTTACTTTGTGTTGGGTAAGACGGTTCCAACTCGATTACTCGATGATCTTTTCTTTGCCCTTGCTTGCCTCTCCACCTTTAGCTTCTTGAGCTAAATCGATAAATTAACTAGTTTAACCATCTTGCTAAACATTCATACTTCAATTACACATGCATATGTATGTTTGTATATTCGGCAATGACAATGGTAATTTAGCAAACCTTAATTTAACTTATAATTGTTCATAACACATTTAAAGCATCCACTCCATTCCATCATTTTAAAGCACATACATTACTCAATATTATCCAAGTTCACATTCGGCATTTTCACAAATACACATGCCGATTTCATTCACTCATCTCTAATGTTAATTAAGAAATGCCGAATGTCGCCAACTAAATGGCATACACACACACCAACATGCATAAAAGTCATCCACACCTCCTATAGCTCATTCGGCATTCACCTTTGCTATTTTTTCCCATTTTTTGTCGGTTATATATACATAGTCCTAAGGTAATATCACGAATGGGCTTACATATATATGTATATATATATATAGCCGAATATGCAAAGCTTAAACTCAACATCACATAAGCTTCTAAGTGATGGCCGAATATGTATATCTATATATATTCATCAACTATACTATTACCTTTAATTTATCTAATCACACAATTTCATCTAAGTTTAGCATGAAACACAATCATCACCCTTATTAATCTTTTATAGCCAAAAACCATACTTACCCCCAAAATCGAAATTTCAACATGGTTTACAAAAATCACTTGATAACTCACTCAATATTAACTAAAATTTCAAAAGCTAGTACAACTTCCTTACCTTAATAGTGACTTAAGATGACCGATTGCTCATGTTACCAACAAGATTCAAGATTTGAACATGGGCTAACTAAGGGACTTAGTAACTAGCTTAATACATTCAACAATTTCCAAAAGCTACCATGCATTACATAACTTATTCAAGACTAGAAGGAGTGGCCGAATGTTTTACTTCCCCTTCCCCCTTCTTCTTAGCATTTTCGGCCAAGGATGATAAAAGATGAACAATTTTTTTCTTTCTTCTTTAGATTCGGCTAGCAAGAACATGAATGATGATCCCTTTTTTTCCCTTTCATCATTCTTTTTTTTTCCATTTCTTTATTACTAACTTTTTATTTTGTTATTCATCCCATGATGCACCAACAAAACATGTCTATGACATGTTTTGCCCATCACACCTTGTCCACCTTATTTGTCATGGCCGGCCACTATAAAAAGGGGGGGAAATTTGACATGCAAGTCCTCCCCTTTTTCCACATGCACTAATAGGTCCTTACGCATTGACCTATCACATTTTAAAATTTTCTCGCATAAGTCCTATTGACTAAATTCACATGCAATCGACTAAATCGAAGCTTGAAATTTTCACACATTCATAATTACATATTCTAGACAATAATTATCACATTCAAACATTTCGGTGACTCGGTTTAGCGGTCCCGAAACCACTTCCCGACTAGGGTCAATTTTGGGCTGTTACAAGATGTGAAATTAAAGCTTAAGTCTATTTTCATATAAAAGAAACAGAGCAAGCAAAGGAATTCTATATTTTGAGATATTTACAATTGTGTGTGACTTGCTCAGGATGACTATGTGATCCCCTATTCCAGCTTTGAAAAATCATTAAAAATTGTACAAAACAAATTAGGAAATATAGTTTATATTCCTATATTCATTATTGAGTATAGTTTTAAATGAAACAGGTTTCATGGTTATTTGAATTGCGTACTGAGAGAAATTCAATTCGTAGTGAACAGAGGTCAGATTAGTTGAGCTTTGTAACAGGGGAAAATTTAACTAATAAACTGTACTAATTGGCTAAACTAAAAATTCTAAAAAAAAAGTAGTAAGAATTGTTATTAGTCTAGATTCAGGAAAATTTTACGGATTTGAATTTCAAGTTTTGTAACTCAAGTTATGATTTATTTAGTGATCATGACGCAGGAGGGACAGCTTGATCAAATCGGAGTAAATAGTAGAATTAAAATATGATATAGTTGAGTTATGTTGTAAACATATTAGATTCCTTATTTGTTATTTATATACTTACTTACTAAGCTATAAGCTTACTTTCTTTTCTCTCCTTTGTCTTATAGTGTCATCCAGCTAGCACAGGAGTTAGAGATCGTTGAAGATCCGCCCGCACTATCAATACTCTTGGTATTCGAACTCAACATTTTGAAATATGGCATGTATAGCAGACTTAGTTATTTTGTTATGTGTCATAATTGTCTAGGTTTAAAATACTAATTATAGTATCAAACTAATCATTTTGTACGAAGCCTTTGAAATTGGTTTGTATTGTTAATGGCATATGTTATAATGATTCTTGATCAAATTGCACGCCATATTTTTGTTGGGTTTTATTTAATAGTATATACTATAATTTGTTAATACCTCGTACCCTGTTCCGGCGAGAGATACGGGTAAGGGGTGTTACATTTATATTCATTCAAATACTATCAAGCTCATATACTTCTAATCTCATGAGTTCAACATCTTAATGCCCATTGTAATCACTCAAATAAATTCCTAATACATAAATTAAGTCACTCAAACAATCTTAATTTAAATTCGGCAAACACACATACGAAACTATTTTAGCCAAATTCTCCATAGCACTTAAACTAAAATATGCACATTAAACTTACTCAATCTTCATTATGCCTTTCACTCCTAAAACATAAAAAAATATAAATCTTATTCCTTCATCCATGTCTTGGTCAATTGCTCAAATTACCCCATAAACATGAATTTTTCACTTTAACTAATCTACCATGACTCATTCGGCCTTAACACTTATTTGAACCATTTTTCATACAAGAAAGTAAAAATAAAATGAACATTCCATTTAAACCACATAATACACGGCCTAGTGCCCAAACCACCATAGAAATTTGATTTGCTTGACATGGCCAAGAAATGCATTTAACAATTAACTTAAACACATAAAAAGGTTTCAAAATCACTTCAAAACTTACCTCAAACTAGCAAAAGAGGGTGCCAAATTGCCTTAGTGTAATTTCTCTTTTTCTTTCCTTTTGTTTCGGTTTTTGCAAGAAGAAGAAGATGAACACTTATTTTTAATTTCTTCTTTTATTCCTATTTTTATTTTTTTATTCATATTATTTATGATATTATAATCACTTATCAATATAATATTATGATTAAATTAAACTTAGTGGAGGAACATCATTACTTGGCCGGCCACTTAATGCATATTGGGCATTTTGCCATGCAAACCCAAACTTTCATACTTTGAAAATTATTTGGTCCTCACACATTTTGCTAACATATTTTCTAAGTTTCTCAACTAAATCCTTTCAAGTGAATCTCACATTCATGTGACTAAATTAAAACATCAAATTTTTCACACATGCACTATCACACATAGACGATATAAAAATTTTTTTTTTTTAATTTTATGACTCGGTTTTGTGGTCCCGAAACCACATTCCGACTAAGGTCAAATTAGGGCTGTCACATTCTGTTTTGATTCTTTTATCTGATCAATACCATAAATCTTATTCTCACTGAGCTTAGACTAGTACAATAGAGTTCTACACTTTCTACCGTATAAGGCTTCATACGGTGCCATTTTAATGCTTGATTGAAAGCTATTATTATAAGCGAATTCAATCAAAGGTAGATATTGTTCGCACGTACCATCAAACTCAAGAATGCAACATCTCAACATATCCTTGAGTATCTGAATAATCTATTCAGATTGACCATCTTTTTGTGGATGACAAGTAGTACTAAAACACACTTTAGTACGCAGAGCATCTTGCAATTTTTTCCAGAATCGCGATGTAAATCTCAGGTCTCTATCTGACACTATCAAAAATGGTACACCATACAGTCTCACGATATAAAAAATATATAACTCAGCTAATTTATCGAGTGTGTAATCAAATCGAATCGGAATAAAATGAGCCGATTTCGTCAAACGATCAACTACAACCCAAATTGCGTCTCTCTTTCTCGTAGACAGAGGAAAATCCAAAACAAAATCCATGGTCACTCGATCCCATTTCCACTCTGGAATCATAATCGATTGTAACAATCCAGACGACATTTTATGCTCAACTTTGACTTGTTGACAGATCAAACATTTAGAAACAAATTTAAAGATATCTTTTTTCATTCCGGACCACCAATAATGCTGCTTCAGATCATTATACATTTTCGTACTACCCAGTTGTACAGATAAACAACTACTGTGAGCTTCACTCAATATCGTCTGAATTAACTCCAGATTTCTCGGAACACAAAGTCTATTTCTGAATCTCAAACAATCATCAACATCAACTCGGAATTCAGAATCACATTGAGCTCGTTTTGCTATTAATTCATTATCAACCTTCTGAGCTTCGATAATTTGTTGTAAGAACAACGGTCTTGCTTTTAATTCAGCTAAAACTGAAACCATCATCAGACAGAACCAAATGAGCATTCATTGCAGGCAAAGCAAATAATGATTTTTGACTCAAAGCATCAACAACAACATTTACTTTTCCCGAGTGATAATCAATCACAAGTTCGTAGTCTTTTAGTAGTTCTAACCATCTTCTCTATCGCAGATTAAAATCTTTTTGTGTTATTAAATACTTCAAACTTTTATGATCAGAAAATACGTGACATTTCTCACCAAACAGATAGTGACACCAGATTTTCAAGGCAAACACAATAACAGCTCACTCGAAGTCGTGAGTTGGATAGTTCTTTTCGTGTGGTTTCAACTGTCTCGAAGCATAAGGAATGACTTTTCCTTCTTGCATTAAAACACATCCCAAACCAATCAGCGAAGCATCACTATAAATCAAAAATTCTTTACCCGATTCAGGTTGTACCAAAACCGGAGCTTCAGTCAATAAAGCTTTTAACTGATCAAAGTTGTTCTGACACTTTTCAAAACACTCAAACTTCACATCTTTCTGGAGCAATTTTGTCAACGGATTCGTAATCATTGAGAAACCTTTTATGAATCTTCTATAGTAACCAGCAAGTCCAGAAAACTGCGGACTCCAAATACATTCCTTGGAGATTTCCAATCCAGAATAGCTGAAATTTTTGATCGGATCAACTCGGATACTGGAGGCTGATACAATATAACCCAGGAAACCAACTTCTCGCAACCAGAATTCACATTTACTGAACTTTGCATACAACTGTTTATCTCGCAGAGTCTGTAGCACTATTCTCATATGTTCGACATGCTCAGATTCATCACGTGAATAAATCAATATGTCATCAATGAATACAACAACAAATTGATCTAGATACGGTCTAAAAATTCTATTCTTTAAATCCATAAAGACAGCAGGTGTATTCGTTAATCCAAAAGCATAACTAAAATTCATAATTCCGTACCTCGTTCTGAACGTAGTTTCGGAATGTCAGAGTCCTTTACTCGCAACTGATAGTAACCCGATCTTAGATATATCTTTGAAAACACAGTAGCACCTTTCAACTGATCGAATAAGTCATCAATTCTGGGAAGAGGATATTTGTTCTTTATAGTCACTTTGTTAAGCTGATGATAATCAATACACATTCTCATTGTGCCATCTTTCTTTTTCGCAAATAGAATAGGAGCGCCCATGGTGAAAGCTCGGTCTAGCAAATCCTCGATCGGTCAATTCTTGCAAATGAGATTTTAATTCCTTTAACTTGGTCAGAGCCATTCTATATGGAGCTATCGAAATCAGAGTAGTACCAGGTACTAATTCAATGCCAAACTTGACTTCTTCAATCGGAGGCAAACCCGGTAGCTCTTTAGGAACACATTAGAGAATTCACAGACAACAAGCACTGATTCAACTTTCTTATCATTCACTTTCGAGTCTAACACATAAGCTAAGTAGGCTTCACAGCCTTTCTTCACATATTTTCGTGCTTTCATTACAGATATCACAGCTGTAGTCCATTCAGATCACTAGACTCAATTCAAATTATCTCATCATTCTTACAGCTTAAATTAATGACTTTTCATTTGCAATTCACAATAGCATCGTGCAAAGTCAACCAGTCCATTCTAGAATATATCAAATTCATTGAAAGGCAAAAGCATCAAATCAGCAGGAAACAGATATCTCAAATCAATAACGAGAAATTCTTGCAAACTTTATCAACCAAAATACTTTTGCCTAAGGGGTTCGATATCTAATTACGAATTCAATAGACTCTACAGGCAAAGTCTTACTGTGCACTAAATTTATAGAAACGTAAGAATGCATTGATCTAGGGTCTATCAATGCAATCACAGAAGTATCATAAAGAGTAAAAGTACCAGTAATTACGTCGGGAGACGAGGCTTCATCATGAGCTCGGATATCATAGGCTCTTACAGGTGCTCTGGCCTCAGATCTAACAGCAGTATCCCGAGTAGCTCTGACCACCACTTTCATTTCTCGAATTTCTAGAAGGTCTACCCCTAGCTAAGGTGTTACTCGATCTCAGATTCTGTACATTCACTTGCTCAACAGGTTCAGAACAATCTCTTACAAAATGATCCAGAGATCAACATAGAAATAGGCTCAGTTATTCATCTATAATTTCCCAGATGTCTTTTACCACAGTGTTTACATTCAGACCTCTCAGATCAGACATTCCCGACACATGCAACGGAAATAGTAGGAGTTCTAAAATTAGAATGCAATCTAGCTCGATCTCGATCCAAATGTCCTAAATCAGCCTTTGAACGGCTATAATTATCTTGAAATTCTTTAGCACAGACTGAAATGATCTACTCAATGATCTCTTTCTAACGTCTCTGGCTTCAGAATCAGCTTTTCTTTTCTCTTTACTTAATTCTTCAGCTTTACATGCTCGCTCAACGAGTACTACCATTTCTTTAATTTCCAAAATTCCAACTAATAGACGGATATCTTCGTTTAGTCTATATTCAAACCTTTTACACATTATTGCTTCATTCGATACACATTCACGTGCATACTGACACAATCTCACAAATTCACGTTAGTATTCAGTAACAGACATACGGCCCTGTTTAAGCTCGAGAAACTCTTTACGTTTCTGATCAATGAATCTCTGATTGATATATTTCTTCTGGAATTCAGATTGAAAGAAATCCCACATAACTTGTTCACTCAGAACCACAGATATTAAAGTTTTCCACCAATGATATGCCGTATCTCTTAGAAGTGAAACAGAACATTTAACACATTCCTCAAGATTCAGAGACATTTCATCAAACACTCATATTGTATTCTCTAACCAGAATTCGGCTCTTTTAGCATCATCATTCATTGTAGCTTGAAACTCTTCATCTGTATACTTTCTAATCTTATCAACTGGTGGTTTACTCAACTGTAAAACTGTACTAGATTCACTCGTGGCATATCAAAAGTTTGAGGAGGATTAGCCGGGGGTGAATGTTGTTGTACAGCCGGATTGGTTCTAATATACTTAGTGAACCAATCATTCATCATCTGATAGAAGGATAGTTTAGCCTCACCATCACGGCTACTCGTAGCTGGTCGAGAATCAGCTTGCACCATCCCTTGTGCGGGAGTAGGTGCATTGCTTTCAACATCGCCAGCTACAGCTCTATCGGGATCCATTACTATATAAAAGCACATTTCAATGTCAGGATTCATCACACTATCGTAGTTTCATATATATGACATGTATAGCTAGACTCACATACGCTATGATTTAGTCCTAGAATAGACTAAACCATAGCTCTGATACCAATTAAAATGTAACACTCCTATCCTTAACCGTCACCGGAATAGGTAAGGGGCATTACCAGACAGACAGAACATTGCAGATCAATGCAGAATCACAGATATTACATAGTATTATTGCATAAGCAAATCAACAATTCATACCTTATAAAGGTCTCCAAGACCTAAGACATACTTTTAGAAAAATGTCGGGACTAAACTGAACACATTCAGAATTCTTAGAACTTAGAGAAAATTTTTCAATTTTGTTGAGGTCACACGCCCGTGTGACCAGGCCGTGTGCCTTACACGGGCACCAGACACACCCATGTGATCTAGTCGTGCCAAAACAAAGTATATATACTGACTTTTACACACGACCAATAGACGCGGTCGTGTGCCATGGTCGTGTGATACTTAGCTAGATACTGACTTAACCCATGGCAAATGACACGCCCATGTGTCATAACCGTGTGGTCTTAAGAGGTTACTGCTTTGCATAAACGGTCACAAGGCACACCCGTGTTCCCTGATCGTGTGGCACAATGCAGGCTTGGTTTAAGCCAATTTGCTACCCCTTTTTGGGTCATTCCTACAAGCAATATTAAACAACATTATACCAAAAAATTTCAGCCAATTCCATGCTCAATACATGCTTAAACTTACCATTTCCACAACTTGATATATTTCGAAATGACCACCACATACAAGGCCATATAACCATCACAAGCATATACAATTTGGCATCACAAACATTTACCAAAACTAAGCACAAACATACCATTTGCTAGCCAACTCTCATGGCATAACATATATACATGTCAAAGTTTAAATACATAGACTTTCTAGCCTATACATGCCATACTTAAAAATATTTACACTTTCAAAAGTACCAAAATGAGCTCGATAATGTGGTGACAATCCTTGACTATCTCCGAGCCTTCAATAGCTATGATAACTGTAAAACAGACAGAAATCACACAGAGTAAGCTACAAAGAGCTTAGTAAGCCAAATACAATTGGTCTAATATTAAAGGATATAAAGTAAAAGTCAATAGTAAGAATTCATAGCCATTTCACAGAGTAATTCATGAGCCTAACCATGCTCAGCTGCTTGTATACATGTCATGTTTCATTTCCATGATTTCATACATACTTCGCATTCATTATTTCACAGAAACAGAGTCTTTCATATTCAGAAATTAGTACAATACAAACGTACCTATATAGATTATACATTTCATATATTCATTCTTATATCTTGTACTCTATCATCAGATGCCTCTGTCTCAGACAGGGTCTTACACGAATCAGATACGATCCGGTGTCCCAGACATGGTCTTACACGTAAATCTTAAATCAAGGCCTGTGTCCCAGACACGGTCTTACACGATATCTCAGATCTATGTCAATGTCCTTTAGAAACATACAGAGCTTTTCAGATACTAGCATATATCGGAGTTTACTCAAAATTTATTTATCAAGCTCTCAAGGTAGTCCAATATAGATTACAGTTTGTATGTGCATAATTTAGTTAATTTAACACATAATTGTAATTCGACTTACCTCGTACGAATTTCGAATGGAAACGAGTCGACTATTCAACTATTTGGACTTCCCTCGATCTAAGTCCGATTTTCTTTGTTCTTGATCTAATAATTCAAATTCAACCATTCAATTATTCATTTCATTCAAAATAATCCATGAACACATATTAGGGCACTTTACATTTTAGCCCCTTACATTTTCACACTTTGACAATTTAGTCTATTTTCACAAAATCACAAATATGCAAATTCACCAAGACTATAGCTTGGCCGAATATACATAGCTTCCATACAAGTCCAAATAACATATTTAATTCACAATTTAGTCTTCAAAACCTCACTTTCACAAATTAGCCCAGATAGCTTTATTCCATCAAAAATTTAAGAATAAAGGATGATAATCTCACACATATCTTTCATAATCCATATAAAATCATTAGAAAGCTCATATAATCATCAATGACACATTTCATAATCTTCACAAAAACAGAAATTCAGACATGGGTTTT